>NC_089841.1:53315676-53615676 GCF_035609145.1 Eleutherodactylus coqui
CTCTTCTCTTTCCCGTTTTCAGTTTATTACAGTTTTAAAGAAATGTTTGGTGTTATCGGGGTTACGTAATACGCGGGTCATGTTGTGTTCATTCATAAATGGGGCCGCTACAGAAGCTGCCGCCTTGGGCTCTAGCGAAAAAGCAACACTAAAGATTGGGGGATGGGATCCTACACTTTAGGCTGTTTGTTCGGCCAACTTTGATAATGGTTTGTTTCTCCTTCCTTAGGTGTTGCAGAGCGATATAATTAGATATAATCGGTCTCTCCTTTGTTTTTTGGGCCCAGACAGGGCTTCAGAGAGACGTTACACTGAGAATCTTACACTGGATGGCTCTAGATCTCACATTTTTGGGGCGGTGTTCAAGGTTTAAAATAGGGTAGGTTATTACTGGAGATTAAGAGCAAGAGGGGGATTTGGCCCAACCCGAGCATTTTAATTTTGCATGCTGGAGGGAATGAGATTGGAAGGTTAATACCTTATATCTTATTTGGGAAATGAAGAGAGACTTTGTATATCTTAAGGCTACTATTCCACAAGTTATACTTTGTTTCTCTGAAATTATCCCCCGTCTGGTTTGGGCCTTTACGGACTCCTATTTCATTGAGAAGATTAGGAAGTGATTGAACAGGGTGATTGAAAAATAGTTGCCGTCCCATGGAGGCTTTAGTTTTCAGCACTTTGAGTTAGAAGGATTTTTGTCTGGCTTTTACAGAAGCGACTGTCCATTTATCAGACGTAACATTAGATAGAGTTAATGTCAATCTTCAAACTACCATTGAGAAGGCGGTGGTGTTGGTTGGGCCATGTTAATCGCTACTGTCATGGCTGGTGGCGAGATGTCCCAAGCTTCACATGGGTGGACATTGTTTCAGTAGTTTAATTCAGTCCTAGGCTTGGCAGACTCTAGCCTGTATCACTAAGTCTCCGGACAGGTTTTATATCTTACTGATTTATTTATATACCTATTTATTGAATACTAATTAAAGTTGGGTAACCCTTTAAATAAAATACCACGGCCGTTTATGATCCAACTTGTATGGTTTGGGTGTTTTGGTATTTTTTTTTTTATAACTTTTTTATTGGCAATTTTATTGTACATGGAAAAAAACATAAGTTGACAATTAGCAGTTTTTCATACATCTTGTTTCTCATCTTGACATTTTCTATTTGTTACGCTCTGTTCACAACTATTTGGTGCCTCATTTTTCCCCTTTTATTTATCCCTCCCCCCCCTCAACTCCCCGAATCTTAATACTTTACTGTGAAAACATAATAAATGCAGTTAACTATTATTTTGTTGAGTTGACCCGCAGGACGCATCATTTTCCTACCGCATTCTGTCATGTGATTTTAAGAATTCCCAATTTGTTCATGTGGTTTTGCTCGTGGTACCACGCCGTATTGGTGAATTGGTACATGCATTCTTTGATTTCGTTAGGGTCAAGAAACTTTTCTATGAATTCTCTCCATTTTTGCGTGAGATTCTGCACACCTTTCTATCTCTAGCCTTTCCATTTTCAATAGGTATGTTAGCTGTTGTATGACGTCTTTTATTTCTGGTGGTCTGGCTATCAACCAGTTGTTTAGAATACATCTTTTACTTATTAATAGGATGTTATGGGTCATTTTGGTCCTTCTCGCACTGTCTGGTAATTGGTGGAGTATAAAGGTTTGCGGTGTTAAGTGTAGATTTTGTCCCCCCATGTCTTGGGTTAGCTTTTGGATCGCTTCCCAGAATTTCGTGATTTTAGGGCATTGCCAGATTTCATGCAGTGTTTTGGTATTTTATTATTCACGTGTCATGATACATTGGATCCCATGTGTTAACTCTATAAAATTTCACTATTTAAAACCAGATTGTGAAAGATTTTCCATTTTTCCAACCTGTTTTATTATCTTAATATAGATTGTTTTATTCTGTCATTTGTACATGACTATGGGGGCGGCCATCTTGCCTGAGCTGCATGTAGGAATATGATTTACAGCAGCCTCATAGGCTACTATATTGTTACTATGAAGTCATGTAAATAAAAATAGAACACAGAACAAAATAACGGTACCAGGGTCTTGTTAATAATGAAGCATCATTTCACAACTTAGGTTAAGGCCTCCTGGGAATATGGTACTGAGATTAAAAATCCAGTAGGCCTCTCAGTCTGACAGATGCTACCTCAGATCCCCACCATAGGGGTGTGGCTTGTGGTCGATATTGCAATGTGGATTCAGGATGCGATGTAGCAGAAGGAGTTACAAAAACAGCTAAGGTTTATGTAAAACCACCTAAATGTAGGTGAATAACAGTATAGAGATAAATAAACTTAAAAACTTTTACTATAGCTATGGCTAACAAAGCCCCAAGATTATGGCTCCTTGGGATGCAATATGAAATACAAGCAATAGCAGTACACACAATTACATATACTACTCAATCCTGATGTCATGTGAAATACATGTATAATGTATAACATGGTTTCATTTGGATTAACACTTCATCATTAATATCAGTATCATATATAGGCAATCCAGTCTATGAACTCCAGAATAATGTCTCTAGATTACGATATGAAAAGCAATACACTTTTATTCTATTCTCTTGAGACCATAGGCATAGCCACTAGAGATGAGCGAGCATACTCGCTAAGGGCAATTACTCGATCGAGCATTGCCCTTAGCGAGTACCTGCCCGCTCAGAAGAAAAGGTTCGGCTGCCGGCGGCGGGCGGGGAGCTGCGGGGGTGAGCGGGGAGGAACGGAGGGGAGATCTCTCTCTCCCTCTCTCCCCCCGCTCCCCACTGCTCACTGTCGCAACTCACCTCTCACCCGCACCGGCAGCCGAACCTTTTCTTCCGAGCGGGCAGGTACTCGCTAAGGACAATTCTCGATTGAGTAATTGTCCTTATCGAGTATGCTCGCTCATCTCTAATAACCACTCCTAATCACTTGATATGACACCCAAACAACCAACAGGCCTAAGGATTTACCACTCTCATCCCTGGCGGTGTGCACAGCAAACGATAGCCTCGAGGCCGGCCTCACTTACAGTTTACCGCTGTTCCCCAGCTGGTCTCATATTGGTCAGTCTAACAGAACCAGGATCTCTTGTACCAGCACATGCACCTTTTGTTCTCTCTGCAGACTGTCACACCTTCATACACAGCTCACAGAGTAGACACAATGCAGCTCCTCTTGCTTCTCTCCCTCAGATGCCGTGTTCACCACCGTGTATGCCACCTGCACCTCCTTAACATCTCTCCAGCAGCACTTCTAGCGGACAGCCACACTCGCGGCACAGCAGAAATTCCTTATATTGGCCAGGCATCAGACAATCGGTGAATGTCCTTCTGAGCATGCTCAGTTCTCATCCATGAAAATTTAGTGAACAATTTAGTGCACAGTTTTGGAGAAAATGTTGGTATAACTGTCCTTATGGCAACCATTTAACCCTTCAGGTAGCCACTTACAAGGGAACCTGTAAACCCTTTCCATACTAAAAGCAATAAAAGCATCGTTCCGACCTTCATGTACAGTAATAAAACGCTCGGCAGAACCCAAGAGGTTTCTATTTCCAGGGTTCGTAATATCATTAAAGTGTTCTAAAATGCCAACCTTAAACTTTCTGCTAGAGCCGCCCACATATTTCAAATGGCGAGGCAAGCAATCAATCACCTAGATTATATTTCCCGTATTACAATGGCCTTACGCTGAGAATTATCATGATGTAGAACAAAGAGTTAAAGGAGTTGCACAAGATTAGGGAAACAGGCTTTCCTCTATAAACAGCGCCACACCTGTGTACGGTTTGTGTCTGGTATTGCAGCTCCATAGAAGTGAATGGGATTGAGCTGCAATACCACACAGAACCTGTAGACAGGAGTAGCGCTATTTATGGAAAAAAGCAGACAGGTTTTCAATCTTGTACAATCCCTTTTTCCGAAGAAGCCAATCTGGCACATCCACAGAAGAGGAAGTAGTAGTAAGACCATCCCTTTAAGTGCCAAGTTCGTACAACAAACCAATTTAAATTTTCTATTTCTTGCATCAATATTCTCTTTGCTCTCATTTCAGATCTCTGTTAATCCCGGCATCTCCGGTTATGGCAGTCACTGCATACTAACAAGTACACAACGTTTTGCTGGGGGCCATTATGGCTAAACTAATTACACGTTCAAAGAACCCGTCTACGGAATCCGCCTCCGAGCCATGTTTATTACAGAAGGCAATACCTTCCATGTTGTCAATATAATCATTTCCTGTGGGCTGAGGGGGAACTAATGGCTGGTCTTGTGTTTTAATATATTTTTAACATGTTTTTAAATTATTTCTTGCGCCTTTCCCCCACCCCCCCCCCCCCCCCGAGCTCCCGCCTTTCCGATCCGGCCTCCATCCGTTTCACGATTGAAATACTTTCGATTTGGTTCCATGTTTGAAAAAACAAATGATGTTAAGCGAGAACAAACAGTGCTGCGCCCCTCACACTTTGCTGGGAGCACCTGCATAATTTATATTTGCATTTGGGCATGATAGATGAGACTTCTGCGAGCTCCTCATGAAATATTAAACATCTACATTTAAAATGTTATCAGTTTTTAAAAGGAATTCGACATTAGCAATGTGTAAATAACCACGCTGGAGACGAGAGGAATTAATTACCGCTCAAGAACAAGCACACAGACGCCGCGGTGGTGATGGTCGTGGGGTGACATACTTAAGAGTAATGATTGTGTATACAGGGATCTGCCAGGCAGCGAGGGTCATTAATAGCATATTTGCCTACTTTTATGAATTATCACTTGATACAGCAGGACGTGGAAGTGTTTTCTATTAAAGCCAGCTTACCAGTACAGAGGATGCCAGTAGAAGATGTAGGCTCTTAATATAGGAGAGACGCAGATAGAATACACAACCAGTGACTCGGAGGGTTCTTACACACAAGCGTATATCGGTCGCCGTTTTCACGATCAGCCGATATACGCTAGGATCTGAGGCCATGGATTCCAATGCATCAGATCACATGGCCGCATTTGCTCTGCGTAAAAGCACACGGATGGCCAATATAGCGCCAGGTGCTTTTACGCTGGGCCGGAGAGATACTCCTTGAACTATCCTTCCGGACGGAATATGTCGGTCACTGTATGGGCTCCTATGGGAGCCAATGACACAGACCGGAGAGGGAAGGTGGGAGGGAGTGTAGCAGCGTGACTGCTAAACTCCTTACCCCTTTACCCCTCCTCTCTCCTTCCCTCCGGTGTTTGCAATGGGAGGGGGGCGGGGTAGAGCTAAACTTTGCCCCTCCTATTGCTGGCTGCGGAAAAAGGTCGGGAGCTTCGCCCCCTCCAATTGCAAACAGCTGAAGGGGAGGAGAGAGGAGGTGGGCTAGCAAGGGAGAGGGAATGGGGAGATAGCCAAGCTGTCTCCCCACGCCCATGGGCATTGTGGCCTCAGCATATATGTTGCAGGGCTGTACTGTCTGAACGTTTTACAGCAACGGTGGGTGTACGTAAAAATGCCTACGGCCGTGTGAAAGAGCCCTCAGGTGGAGTCTTCTCATCTCCAAACAGCCTAGACCACCATGATAATTTCTTCTGACGACTGAAGAGTTTGCGGTCCAAAAAAAACTTTAGTCTCGTACTTCTAGAGCACATCCTAATCCTCTATAGCAACAAAAATGAATCCAGGACCCAATCCAAATCCCAAACAAAATTCAGACCCCAGAACAAACCATTAAAAGGGGGTTATCACACCAAAATCATGTATAACCTAACCCCAGAATAGGTAATAAATAATTATTCACTGGGGGCCTGGCTGCAGGGACCCTCAAGGATAATGAGAACAATGTACCCGAATCACCCAAGTAAACAGAACGACAGTACACGTGCACGATTACCAACCCATTCATTTCTATGGAACTAACACATAGATAAGTACATCACTGTTGCAAGCACTCTATCTGTTGGCTATAGATATAACCATGTTCATGCATGGGCACCGCCACTCCATTTCGTAAGGGGTACCTAGGGTGTGCGTTTTTTGTGAACCCCGCGGGTCCCAGTGGCTGGGCTACTTGTGACCACCCTGCCAGTGTGCCCCTTCATAAATAGGGCCTGTAGAGTGTCTCACTCAAACAGTAAGTGACTTAGTGCCTCGAATGTGCCCTCAAAACAGCAGAATACACCAATACTGCCATCAGAGTGTACTACCATAAACTGTGCTAAGATTCCCAGGACCACCCTCAGAAGAAGCATTTTTCTTAGGTTCAGCTTTGTTCTTTATGTTCTGTAGCCTTAGTCTCATCCTTGCTCGATTAACCTCTGATCAGCTAAAATATTTAGCATTTTTTGCACCAGTACGGCCCTCGCTGATGGAATATCATAAGCTTCATCAGTCTGAACTGCTGCCCTCTCATTCACACGTTTTTTTCACAACTTCTGATGTAGACCTGACAGATCAATCCATGGCAGAACTCCAAGGCAGGAAGTCATCCATAGGGGTCTCACACCTCCAGTGGATAGAAACAGTCTACACACCTCTTAAAATCCCATATTTAGGTCACGTTGAAGAAAAAAAACGACAAAGACGAATCATTTCAGATTTATTTCCACCTTCTATGTGCCCCGTTATCTGTACAATTCCATTGGAGGATAAACTGAAATCTGTTAGGGTGGAAAAAGAATATCAAAACTAAAATAACGCGGTTGCATAAGTGTCACCATCCTTTATATTTCAGGATGTGGTTGTGTTCAGAATCAGCCAATCACATTTAAATGTATGATAAATAGTAGTCAGTACTCCGCTGCCATTATTTACAGGGATTCCGATTTATTCCATATCAAGGTCAGCTCTTCTAGGAGGATTTTCCTGACATTTTCTTGGTTGAATTTTTCAGCAAAAGCCATAAAGCACTTACAGTCCATCAAAGGGATCTGACCGTTGAAAGGTATCAGTCAGGAGAAGGGGACCAAAATATCTCCAAGCCATTGCATATACCATGGAAAACAGTGAAGAGGGTCATCAAGAAGTGGATTCACTTTGGCACAACAGTTATATTACCAAGAACTGGACATTCCTCAAAAATTGATGAAAGACCAGTAGAAGATTAGTACGGAAGGTTGCCAAGAGGCCTACAGCAACATTAGAGGAGCTGCAGGAGTTTCTGGCAAGTACTGGTTGTGTAGTGCAGGTGACAACCATCTCCTGTATTCTTCATATGTCTGGGCTGTAGGGTAGGGTGGTAAGACGAAAGCCTTTTCCAACAAAAAAAACTATCCAAGCCCAGTTATGTTTTGCCAAAATCTACATCATGTTTATCAAAAGTATGTGTGAGAACGGGTCTGATGAGACCAACGTGGAACTTTTTGGCCATAATTACAGGAGTTATGTTTGGCACAAAGCCAACACTGCACATCGCCAGAACACCACCATACCCTCAGTGAAGATGGTGGAGGCAGCATTATGCTTTGGGGTGGTTTTCTGTTGCTGAAACAGGGGCTTTAGTCAAGGTGGAAGGAATGAACAGGTCCAAGAATCAGTCCATTTTGGAATAAAAACCTTCAGGCCTCTTCTAAAAAGCTGAAGAGGAATTTCACCTTTCAGCACCACACCGAACCAAAGCCTATCTCCAAATCAACAAAAGAATGGATTCTCCAGCAGAAGATCAATTGGATTCAGGTCTGGCTGGGCCATTCGAAAACATTGAAGACCTGTGGTTGACCTGAAGAGGGCGCTACACACGAGATGCCCTTGCAATCTGATAGATTTGGAGCACTTTTGCAAAGAGTGGGCAAAGTCTGCCAAGTCAAGATGTGCCGTGCCGATAGACATCTAACCAAAAAGACTGAATGTTGTCAAAGGGTGCATCAACAAAGTATTAGTTTTAGGGTGTGTATATTTATGCAATCACATTATTTTAGTCTTCTTTTAAAATTTTTCCACCCTAAAAGATTTCAGTTTGTTTTTCAATGGAGTTGTACAGATAACCAGCGGTGTGCATATATATGAAAACTGCAGTATCAGACCCCCACTTCCTGAAATAGATGCGGTTTGGTTTTTCCTACATTGAAAAGTGTGTCAAATGGATCGAGTCCTTGTGAATCTGGGTAATAATTGCATCTGGATTCTAATGCTGTTGGAGTGCTGCTCGGTCTTCTACCAATACTGTATATGAACAGGACCACAAAGCAGTACACATTGTGAAAGTATCAAGATGACCTATTACACTTGTTAATTAGGGATTTATACAGTTTAGTTCGAAGCTCATAAAGTGGTGAATACTGAACTATACTGTCCTTGGTAATGGGGGCCTGAGGCATTGCTTGTGGACCATACTTAAAGGGGTTGTCTCGCGAAAGCAAGTGGGTCTATACACTTCTGTATGGCCATATTAATGCACTTTGTAATGTACATTGTGCATTAATTATGAGCCATACAGAAGTTATTCACTTACCTGCTCCGTTGCTAGCGTCCCCGTTGCCATGGTTCCGTCTAAATTCGCCGGCAGCTTGCTTTTTTAGACGCGCTTGCGCAGATGCATCTTCTCCCTTCGGCTGGTCTTGGAAGCATCGGCGTTTTGGCTCCCCCCCCCCTTGTACACATCATCGCGTAGCTCCGCCCCCGTCACGTGCCGTTTCCAGCCAATCTGGAGGCTGGAATCAGCACACGTCATGGGGCGGAGCTACGCGATGATGCGTACAAGGGGGCGGAGCCAAAACGCCGATGCTTCCAAGACCAGCCGAAGGGAGAAGATGCATCTGCGCAAGCGCGTCTAAAAAAGCAAGAAGACACCGAAGTTAGACGGAACCATGGCAATGGGGACGCTAGCAACGGAACAGGTAAGTGAATAACTTCTGTATGGCTCATAATTAATGCACAATGTATATTACAAAGTGCATTAATATGGCCATACAGAAGTGTATAACCCCACTTGCTGCCGCGGGACAACCCCTTTAAGGCTGGTTTTGACACAACGATTTTTGCTCAAAAGATGTCTTTTGAGCCACTTTTGAGCGATAATTGCTGGGTGCATTCAGCGTAAGGTGATCGCTCAAACGTTGAGCGATCACTTTGCGCTCCGAGTGGAGGGATGCAGAAGAGAAGCAGGGCCGCTTGTCTTCTGCATCCAGCTATTTTCTGCTCAGAGCGCCTGGCTGTTATACAGTGGAGCGCTCTAAGCGGAGGATGCAGAAGACAAGCGGAGCCGCTGGTCTTCTGCTCGGAGTGCCCGGCTGTTATACAGCTGAGCACTCCGAACAGGGTATGCAGAACACAGCTGGACCGCTCTGTTCTTCATACCCCGGCTGTTTATGGAGCGCTGGTATACAGCTGTGTGCTCTGTTTGGAGTATGAAGAACACAGCTGGACAGCTCTATTCTTCATACCTTGCCTGTCTTCAGGAAGCGGAATACAGTTGAAACAATAGTATTAGCTGTATCCCGCTGTGAATTCCCGATTAGGCTGATCGTTGTCTTTCAGCATGCTGAAAGACAAAGGTCAGTGATTGCTTAGCAAAAACTGCAGTCACACATTACGACTATTGCTCAAAAGATGGCATTGAGCGATTTTTGAGCGAAAATTGTTGTGTCTAAATCAGCCTTAGGGTTTATACAGCCTGGTGTATACCGGCCGGGTTTTCACGCTCGTCCAATATATGCTGTCCTTTTCTTCAAGGGGAGGAGGCGGGCCTGGCCGGGAACTAGTATACCAAGCTCCCGCCCCCCCTATGCCCTTCCCTACTGTTTGCAATGGAAGGGGGCGGCCTTTAGCTCCGCCTCTGTTATACCCTCCCATTGCGAGGGGCGGGTAGAGGGTGGAAGCTCAGTGCACTAGTTCTTGGCCAGACCCACCTCCTCCCCTTGCAGAGAGGGATAGCGTATATCGGCCGGGCATGTAAACCCGGCCGGTATACGCCAGTCTGTAGAAGTCCGATTTAGAAACAACAATTTTCGCTCAAAAAAAAAAAAAAAAAACGCTCAAAAGCCATCTTTTGAGCGATAATCGTTGTGTCTAACTGCACTTACACCGTGCAGTTTTCATTAAGACATCGCTCATCATTCTCTTTCAGACAACAATGAGTCTTATCAGGGATTCGCAGCAGGATACAGCTGATACTATTGTTTCAGCTGTATCCCGCTCCCTGAAGACAGCTGGGTATGAACAGAGCGGTCCAACTCTGTTCTCCATACCTGGCACAGAGCGCTCGGCTGTATAACAGCCGGGTGCTCCGTGCAGAAGACATCTGAATGCAGAAGACAAGCAGGGATAACCCGCTTGTCTTCTGCATTCTCTGCACGGAGTACCCGGCTTTTATACAGTGGAGAACAGCTGGATGAAGAAGGCAAGCGGGGACACCCCGCTTGTCCTCTGCATCCTCCACTCTGAGCGCTCGGCTGTATAACAGCTGGGCGCTCGGAGCGGAGAACAGCTGGATGCAGAAGGCAAGCGGGGACACCCTGCTTGTCCTCTGCATCCTCCGCTCTGAGCGCTCGGCTGTATAACAACTGGGCGCTCGGAGCGGAGACCAGCTGGATGCAGAAGACAAGTGGGGACACCCCGCTTGCCTTCTGCCTCCTCCGTTGGCAGCGCAAGGTGATCGCTCATCTTGAGACACCACGATTATCGCTCAAAAGTCGCTTGAGCGACATCTTTTGAGCGATAATCGTATCTAAATGGGCCTTTACTCTTATCAATGTAGTTAATGTATGTACACGTCACATTATGCATTCATTCGTCACTACTAAACCTTTGCAATGATTTGTTACTTTTCTACAGCAATAAGGAGTAACTAAAGGTCCATTTACACGCAAAGATGATTGCTCAAAATTCGTCAGAAACTGGCAGTTTTGAGCGATCACTTTGCATTAGGTACTAATGGGCTAATCAGCCCATTAGTAACTAAGTAGCTTCATTTGCATGTATTTAGAGATGAGCGGGTGGTCTGTTCTCTAAATACATCGCTTTTGTTCTGCTGCGGGCTACTGGCTGCATACAATGAGCAGAACACAGCATGCCGTCCCTCTTATAAGGGACGATGAGTTTTATGCGGAGCTGAACTCTGTGATGCACAAAGAGTGCATGGTAAGTGCACAATGGGCACACATTTACACATAACGGCTATCGCTCCAAAATAATCGTTTGGACGAATTTTGAGCAATACGTTGCATGTAAATCAGCCATTATGGTGCTGCCTCTTGTGATTGGAACACTACACATTTCTTTGTTCTACTTTGCACTATTAATAAACTTAAACACTGAGTTAGCTCCTCTTAAAGAGGATATCAGTGACTTCACACACAGTCGATGTATCTTGTTCTTTCTCAGATGACCATCGCTAATTAATTTGAGAACCGAGATCCCAGTAGCCTTATTGCGGATTTTAATATAGAGCTTAACATTTCGGATGAACCCTCCAAAGTGACCCCAGAGGGAAGGTGCCCACCAAGACAGATTTTATATACCTAGTCCTTGCGTTTCCACCGATACATCAGTTTCTTTACACAAAAGAAGTTCCTTCACTGCAGTTGCAAATGGAGGACCCCAACAGGGGTTGTGATGAGCTGCTCAGGAACCTGTACAGGCAATAATGCCTGCATAATAATCCACCATGCCCAGTTCTCCATTCCCAGGACATCTGCATCCGAAGGAGAGTCAGTAGAGTTCAATACAGACTACCGGAGTGCTTCCCACCTTGTTTTCGCTCGCAGCACATCTCTCTCCCTCTCCAATTACTACAGCCGAAAAGCAGAGGGGTCTGGATGGCGGTTGTGGTTATGAAGAAGCGCGGTTTCGCTCCCCGTTCTGCAGTAGAACATTTAAGAATTCTTAGACGTTTTAGATGTGAAGAACGTGATGACCTCTCGCTCTTTAGCAACAGGTTGCAGCTTCTTCTTAATACATTAATGATTCACAGTATTAGGGCTCACTCACATAAGCATATGTGTCCCGCATAAAATATTCAGCACATAGCAAATCCATGCGCATTTCCTGCTAATGTTACATCCCCATAGTCTACAATGATGCAGAATATGCACCAAAATAGGACATGCGTGTTTTGTTCTTCACACGCATTATACTCACATGAAACACTGCAGGTGTGAGTGACACAAGAGATATCAATGGGCTTTTAGCACTGTGTAGTACGTGGGTGACATCTGCCCGTGTGAATGAGCCCTTAATGACAGCACAGAAACAAGAGAGAAGATTTGATCTTCAGATTTGAGCAGAGTTAAGTAGTCTTTACTAGAATGAAGAGGAAAGGAAACCTCCTTGACTTCAGTTTCATGGAAATAAAGCTTAATTTACCAAGTTCTGCAACCTTGTAATATATTTTGCATTTCAATTCTTGACTTTGTCAAGATCTCTGCTTGCTGTCCGTGAATAAAAAACATTCTTGGATAGATTCAGGGGCTAAAAACCATTTAAAAACACCCAATATATATCCCTCACAGCTATGTTAGCTACTATTGTATCTAGTCTAGAAAAATCTGCAACACAAAACTCTTTCCTGTTTTTGATAGTTTGCTACAACGTATCAATCAAGATTCCAGTCTATGTAGCTCAGGGAAGCTTGTATAGGCTGGATACAATTGTAGCCTTAGCTATGTGTGACCCGTGCAGGATGCCAGTCACTAGGCAGATTTATGTTGGCGACGACTGCTTCCCTTAGGACCGCCCGGCCAAATGAGTTTTTTCCTCCATACAGCAGTGAAGCTACATGAATCATCATCCACTTAGCTCGGTTTCCTCCTCTCTGATGTTCTGCAGCACCACAGCTACACAACAGCTTAGATCTGCATTATATTTATGTTATAAGCATGGTGCTGGTACTCTGTTTATGTACCGAGCTTGGTTCTGGGGCTGTATTTATTCACTGAGCTGTTCTGAATGGGAAAGCTGCCATCTTCTGCTTTTCTGCACAAGCGGAGTGTAGTCAGACTGTCCATCAGTGCAATATACAAGTTGTATAATATTTATCACAGTTGAATCTTTACTACATATCGATGGATTTTAATCTTCTCGACACAAGCATGAACGCTCCTATTCAAGAGGAGTATCATCACTCCTTAAGGAGAGCACCTAGAAGGTGAGTGAGGAGACTTATAAGGCCGTGCATGCTCCTCTGGGTAATATGCAAATTAGGAAGATGGAACAATATCTCTGCAGCGTCACCTATTGGATGGCAGCATTCCCGCAAATATCTGACCCTTTAGGGCTCCTTCCCACGGACGGATTTCCACCGCATAATACGCGGTGAAAATCTGCCGCGTTGCCTGCCGCCATTAGGCTCTATTGAACCTAATAGCTCAGTGCTCACGGTGCGGAATTCCATTGCGGAATTACGCACCGTGAAATCACTCGACCTCACCCGCGGCATGCTCTATTTGCTGCGGGTGTACGCGCAGTCGGCTTTCATTGCAGTCAATGGAAGCCGTCCGTCATGCTTTCTTCCGCTATAGCACAGCGGAAGATAGCGTGAAACCGCTTCCCCGCCCACCGCCAGCCACGTCATATGACACGGCCGGCGCGCCATGTGACGCTGTGGGCGTTTCATATGACCTAGCCGGCGCGTCACACGCTATATTGCGCATGCACGCCGAAGCGTCATGCGGGACAGAGCAAGCTGGATCCGGAGGTAAGTATTGGGGTCTCTGGGGGACGCCGTGACGGGCTCCGCCGCGGAATCCCGCGGCAGAGCCCGTCACGGCCGTGGGAAGCCAGCCTTATACAGGTTTTTGGAACAATGATTGGATTCTGGCTTGGTTTTCAATTCCCATACACAGACAGATGTTTCAGGGTGTTTGCCTCTCTCATCAGTGGAACATGAATGGCCTTTGATCAGAACATCTGACATGTCAAAAGTTTTCTGAAAGTTTTCTTATACTTTAAAAGGGATCTTACCACCAAAGACATTTATCCCTTATCTACAGAACAGAGGATAGAATGGACTACTGGGATCCTAAGCAATCCCAAAAAAGGCACACTGTGAATGCCAATGGGAATGGAACAGTGATGCACATATCTGAGCACCCCTCCATTCACTTCTATGGGATAGTTGAAGATTGCTGCTCGTGGCCATCTCCCTTTGTGCCATAGAAGTGAATGGAGTGATGATCACACATGCGCAGTTGCGCACTACCACTCCATTCAGATGGGGTATTCAGGGGGGGCAGTTTTTGGGATGACTAGAATCCCAGAGGATTGAACCCAGTATTCAGACATTCATTCCCTATTTTGTGGATAAATGTTTTTGGTGGAAAAACCCTTTAAAACCAGAATCCATACAAGAACGTCAACATAGAGTCAAATGACAAAGTCAGCTCTCCTACATCTCTTAAGTGTAGCCCATTGAGTTTAACAAATCTCCTCTGTGCAAACGTTAACTGCGCTTCTGTAAAATGTTCACTTGGCGTTCACTTGACGATGATCTACAGCGCGCACAAGCATGTCTGACAATGTTTTTCATATTAACACAGCTCCGGCGCTATCTGCTGCTCTGGGGATTGTCTTGTTCTAGTAAGAACTGACAATGGAGCAGTGATTGGTGTCTGGAATTATACCGCCGAGCGGAGAAATCATTGCGTCTCAATCCGGGGAAATAGATGATGTTCTTTTTCATCGAAGGAATGATTTACATTTTCATTGCAGGAGCCGCCACAGGCAAATGAATCACTGCTCCTTTTTGCACCAGTATTCAAATATACGAAAATGTTAGGATTAAACAGTAGAAAATGATGCATTATATGGCCAAAAGTATGTGCACCCCCCTAATTACTGAGTTCAGATATAGGAGTATACATTGTAGGGACTTTCAGGCTATGTTCACATGGGGTGGATTTCCCGTGCAAACCTACCGCATAGAAAATCCACAGCGTTTACAGAAGCAGCAAAGCGGATGAGATTTTCAAATTATCGTCCACATTCTACAGAAAAAAAAACCCCACAAGAAACGTGCGGAAATCGACATGCAGCGTGAATTATGCGCCAAAAATCCTTTTTTTTTTTTTTTAATTATGCAGATTTTCTGCTGCGGACTCAGGATAAAATGCACCAGTGCCATTATCGGTAGTCTAATAATGCTAGTGTAATAATGCTAATTGCCAGGCTGCACCTGCACTTGCAACCCGGCAGTTTGCACAAGCCCTCATGAAATAGCAGCCTCAGGGCTTATTCAGAGGTCAGTATATCGGCCAGATTTTCACGCCCGGCTGATATACGGTATCCCTTTCTGCAGAGGGAGGAGGCGGGCTGGGCTAGGAGTAGTGCAATGAGCTCCCAAGTCCCCCCCCCCCCATTCTGCCCCCTCCCATTGCAAATAGTGGCGGGGGGCAGAGAGGAGCAGGGAAGGGGGTGGGAGTTTAGCAGTCACGCTGCTAAACTCCCTCCCACCTCCCTTCTCCAGCAGCTGTCATAGGCTCCCAAAGGAGTCTATGCAGCCGCTGCCGACGTAAAAGCACTTGGATGAAATGCGCTATTTTGGCCGGCCGCTTTTACGCCGCGGGAATACGCCCATGTGAACTAATGCATTGAAACCAATGCATCAGAGGGGCAGCGTATATCGGTCGGGCGTAAAAGCGCGGCAGATATACGCTCATGCGAATCCAGCGTAAGGCCTCCTTCACACGGCCGTATGAGTTTTTACTTTTGCCCGTACGCACCGTCTTATCGCATGAATGAATAAATGCCACGATTGAGTCTCGAAATTGAGCCGCAAATTTTCAGCACAGGCCGCTGCTGCGTTTTGGCAAAAACATACGCATAAGTGCAGAAAACTATTAACCTCTGTAAAATCCTAGGAACAAGTAATAATGCTTAAAAATGGGCCAGCTGTATTATTTTCCCAGCCTTGTACGCCGGCTAATAACCTCCCCCTCCCTTTTTTTCAGTTTCGATTGAAGTCTATGTGAGCTTCCTGCATATCTCGGCAAAAGATAGGGCAAGAGTTATCTTTTGACGCAGCGTATAAAATCGATGACCGAAAAGAGTCGCATATCTGCTTCTTTTCCTGGCATGATTTTTTTTACGTGCCCAAAAATCGTCATCTGATGGTCGTGATTTTTAGGTGATTTTTTAACGCAGTTAAATACCTGCATAAATACGGTCGTGTGAAGAAGGCCTGGGTGCGGCTTCAGATAAGCATCAGTGCAAAACCGCTTGCGGCAGGATGACTTTTTGTGCACAATTTACTGTACTTTCTGCTGCTGGGGACCTTTTACTTCAGTGGAGGACCCACCCTTGCTGTGATTGTAAAGGCCTTACAGCCTAATCAGTCCTAATTACGTGTTATTGATCACCCCATGAATTTGCGCTGTTCATTGTGCAATTTCGCGGGATCTGCTCCGCATTTACAAATGCGCACAAAAATAGAGCATGCTGCTTTTTTTTCCCGTGCAAGTGAAATGCGCCACAAAAGAGAACGGTGAGATTAACCCATTAAAAACAATGGGTTCTATTCTCTGCACAATGTGTGCGCAAACACGGTCCTCCAAAGTCACCCTAAGGGTTTATTCACACAGGAAAGTTTACAACTCAGAGAATTTAGGTAGAACTTGGATCTATTCAGGTGAATTCAGTCATTCACACATTTTACAGTCGGTCAGGAGTATAATTTTTTTTTTTTTTTTAATCGCAGGGTGTCCTTGTCTGCTGTGTTTTCATGCACCAAGATTGCCCTTTAAAGGCTGCATTAAAAAAAATGGAATGTAATCGCAAGGTACGAGTTCCGTTTTTTTTTTTTTCACACACCAATTTACTTCAATAAGCATGGTCGCGATTTTGGGGCGATTTTTTTTTTACGTGGCTTAAAAAAAATAAAAAAAATACGGATGAGAATCATGTTAAAATGCAAAAACAAGTGGCACAAATTTGTGTATCATGCGACCGGTATCAGGCCTAAAGGTGGCTCCATCAAAGGATGCCGCAAATAAGTTCACAGAACTTCTACTATGCTGCACTCACCTGTAAGTGCTATTACCGTGAAGTGGAAGAATCTAGGAGTAACAGCCCATCCATAACGTGGTAGACAATACAAAACATACGGAGCGGGGGTTGCCAAGTGCTGTAATGTATGGCACATAAAAATCACCTATCTTCTGCGATCTCAAGCTGCCTATGAGCCCGAAGCTCGATGAATTAGGTTTCCATGATAGAGCAGCTGCACACAAGCCCAAGATCTCAATGCTCAATGCCAAGCGTCAGCTAAAAGGGTGTAAATCACATCATCACTGGACTCTGGAGCAGAAGAAACATATTTTCTGTAGTAATGAACCACCTCTGGTGGTCTGAGGGATGAATTGGGATCGACGGATGCCCAGAGAACACGACCCATCTATCCCTGTTCGCATCCTGCTACCCAGTTTCCCCAAAAATAAGACCTATTCTGAAAGCAAGCCCTACCATGATTTTTGGGGAGGCTTGAAATATAAGCTTTCCCCTGAAAATAAGCGCTTGCTGTATTACATGGAAAGAGGAATATATTACCTAGCAGGTATGGTCCTCCCGCTGCTCTCCGGAGCTCCAACGTGCATCCTGCAGTCCTCGTTCACAAACAAAAGATCACTTCCTGGTTACAGGATTCATAAATCCCACCTCCAGGAAGTGATGGCTCTGATAGGTTCTCAAGCGCTGCTCAGCCAATCCGTGCAGAACTGAATGAAGCAATGCGATGGCTGCAATTGGTTTATCCAGTGCTGCATGGATTGGCTGAGCAGTGGCCAAAAGAGCCAATCACAGCCTTTGTGTTGTGGAGGTGGGATTTATGAAATGGCTAATGAAGGCTGTCACTGTATCAGAGCTCCGGAGAGCAGCGGGAGGGACCTACAGTGAGCCTGCTTAGCAAGTATAATAAGAAATCTCCCAAAAATAAGACCTAGCACCTCTTTTGGGGCAAAAGTTAATATAAGTCGGTCTTATTTTCGGGGAAAAACTGTAGTATCATTGCCTACAAGCAGAGCCTCTTCCCCAATAAAGGCGCCCCACTTCTCGATCTCTACAGGGCCATTTACACCAAACGATGCATCATTTGAACTAGAGAACGAGTTCACTCAGACAACCTGTCTGAACGAGCCAACGATGTATCTGCCTGTATAAATGAGAAATCGTTCAGCGGTTCACATTAGATTAGTGAACGAGCCAATGAGGATTCTTATGCTGCATTAAACATACAATGGGTGTAAAACACATTTATTGGTAGTCACTCGATCATTGGCCACGTTTACACTGAACGATTAGCGGTCATTCTCACTCATCTAAACGATTTTTTTTTAATGATTATCGATAAGTGTAAAAGGACCCTGAGGCCTTAAAACTGGCAGCTAAACAAAAATAAGTCACCAAAAAGTAGCCTCTCAATGCATATACATATGGTTCTCTTCTGGGAACTTTACATTCTCATGATGTTGGGACCATGGCATGATAAGGGCACCGACTGATGAATGGTGGGCACCATGTATCAACTGTGCGAGTTTTAAACAGAAGAAACCCATTGGTAACCTAACTAATTAAACAATGCAGGGGGCGCTACAAGGGATGGGCTACTTGATTGGAAGTGACAAAAAGTCTTACATGGAGGGCTTCTTCTCATGAGCGTGATTCTGTCCTGTTGTGCAGCCGTTATAATCACGGCCACATAACGGGAGGAAATGAAACCATTGATTTCATTTTCACTATCGGGATTCTCACCGGTTAATAGTACGTGTAAGAAAAGTTAGGACCACCCCTATCTTTCCGCAGTTTTTTTCTTTTTTTCAAACTCGCACGCAATGGCGCGGAGCTTTAAAGGGGTTGTCCCGCAGCAGCAAGTGGGTCTATACACTTCTGTATGGCCATAATAATGCACTTTGTAATGTACATTGTGCATTAATTATGAGCCATACAGAAGTTATAAAAAGTTTTTCACTTACCTGCTCCGTTGCTGGCGTCCTCGTCTCCATGGTTGCCGTCTAATTTTCGCCGTCTAATGGCCAAATTAGACGCGCTTGCGCAGTCCGGGTCTTCTTATCTTCTCAATGGGGCTCCGTGTAGCTCCGCCCCGTCACATGCCGATTCCAGCCAATCAGGAGGCTGGAATCGGCAATGGACCGCACAGAAGAGCTGCGGTCCACGGAGGAAGAAGATCCCGGCGGCCATCTTCAACCGGTAAGTATAGAAGTCACCGGAGCGCGGGGATTCAGGTAAGCGCTGTGCTGGTTTTTTTTTAAGTCCCTGCATCGGGGTTGAAAAAAAAAAAACCCGTTTCGGCGCGGGACAACCCCTTTAAGCACACAATGAAAAGAGAAAAACTGGTTCATACGCAAGTGCGCTCTGTATTTGTGCACATGCCCGTGCGTTTTAGACCTTATTCTAAGCATAGGATAAATGTTATAGACCTGGAGAAAAAAAAAAAAAAAGTTTAGTACCATGATAGCCGGGCTCACACGTGCGTATGGTGAAATCCCATGCATGTAATACACTGCACCAATCTCCCATGGGCCACCATTCTACCGCTCACACAAAATATAAGCACAAGACAAATCGCAACTTGTTCTATCTTGCGTATTATGTGCACATACATGCGAAGATAGTGCATGGCAATTGGGAGCACGCAGCAAGCGTACAATGACATATATACATATATATACATATATATATATATATATATATATATTATATATAAAATCACACACACACATTGATCCATGAAGTTATGATTATCCGTTCAGTCGCATCCGACCCTGGTCACTCAATATACATGTATATACACATACATACATACACACACATATACACACTTCTTCAGATTTAGCTCATTATGCCTGAGGAAGGACCCCAAGTAGGTTGGAAAGCTTGCTGTAACATCATCTATCTCTCTATACACATACATACACAGACCTGGTGTGATTAATTTGCATTTAAATCAATACCAGAATAGGATGAGTAGAGGAGTAAATACTTAATTAGTCCACTGATAAGGGATGTAAAAGTTTTATGCTCTCTAGATTGGTGTTAGGGGGTCACCAGGCCAGCGTGTTACCTCTGCTCCAGATTTCCCATATAGTCCACTGAGCCATGAAACCTTTTCAAATGTTTGTCCTGTGTTGAGAGTGTCAAAGATGGTTATAAACTTGAACTCCCAAATCCTTCTATGACGTTGAGATTTGATGTTGACTTTTAATATAGTAATGCTCCGCCGCAGGTAATGCTGCCATTAATTGTGTGACAATGAGACCTCATCCTCGCTTTACGTTTTTGTCCTGTTTAATCTGCAAGATTACTTTGTTCCTCTTACAGAGAACAAGTCCTTGAGAACCAACATCTATGGGAAACAACGTGAAAGTAGAGCTCATCATGTAGGGACTGATATGCCTATGCCATGGCATAAGGAATAGGACTCTACCAGTGCAGTATGTCAGCTGGTGCTGAACTACAAGTCACAGCAAGCCTTGGCAGCCTGCAGTTTTCTATTTGCACCCTATATTACACGACAGAATCCATCTGCCTTTTGCAATTATTTCCCGAGTCATTTAGCACACAGTAAAGTCGCGTGTTGCTAGGAGATGGCAGCTGGTATTAGAAGCGTAGACTTCCCGTCTGCTCGGTAACATTTCCTTATTCCCTATTAATACCAAAGATCAGGTGAACAATATTTGATTAGACAATATCTGGCAGGCGCATAACACGACAATGCGGCACAACTGCGGCGTAAGGAAATACCGCTCCAGATAGAGGGGCACATTTTCTGTGATTAGAAGGGTATGTCCCTCTTGTGAAGTGGCGGGGTACTGCTAGGATGTGCCAGGACTATGATTGGAGGGAGTCTGACCTCTAGGACCCCCTGAGAATGAAGGAGATGCAGCGCTGTGCAGGGAGCCACTATGCAGTGAAAAATACACCAAACCTGGATAGGAGGGGTCCTGAAAAAAAAAGCAGCCCTTTTATATATTTTTTTTTTTTTATAAACGCTGAAAAATTCCTTAAGCGCAGATGTGGATTCTGGTATTATTGTATCTTGTCACCACCAGAAGTAGTGGTGGAGACAAGATTGACATTGTGAAAAGTGCGATATCGGGCCGTGATTCTCGTCCCGTGTAAAAAGTCCCTAAAAAGGGTTTTGACCTCAAGACTGGTCATCAATATCAGATGGGTGGGGGTCCACCACTTGTGACTACAGACAATCCCTAATTGAAGCGGTTGTGGTACTCAATTGAGGACTACAGCCTCTGCACAGGCCTATGATGTTACGTTTGTTGGTCACGTGGCCTGAGATCTGCCATTCAAGTGAATGAGACTGAGCTGTTATTCCAGCCATGGCCACTATACAATGTACGGTGATGTTAAGTGACAGTGCTGCTCAACCGAACACTACTTCTTATTCAGACAGCTGATCAGGGGGGTGGTGGGGATTGGTAATAAATAGAGATGAGCGAGCATACTCGATAAGGCAAACTACTCGAGCAAGTAGTGCCTTATGCAAGTACCTGCCCGCTCGTCTCTAAAGATTCGGGTCCCAGCAGGGGGCGGGGAGCGGCGGGGGAGAGCGGGGAGGAACGGAGGGGAGATCTCTCTCTCACTCCCCCCCCCCCCCCCCACTCCTCCCTGCTCTCCCCCGCCGCTCCCCGTCCCCTGCCGGCACCCGAATCTTTAGAGACGAGCGGGCAGGTACTCGAATAAGGCACTACTCGCTCGAGTAGTTTGCCTTATCGAGTATGCTCACTCATCTCTCGTAATAAATAGTAAAAGCCAAGAAAACCCCTTAACGCTACAGGACGTAAGTTTACGTCCTGGCTGGGGGGTACTTAACGCAACATACTTACGTCCTGTGGATGGCGTGGCTCAGAAGAGAGCCCACTCCATCCCGCAGCAGGAGTTGGCTGTGACTGATAGCCGGCCTCCGGCTGCAATGTGTAGCTCAGCATGTAAAGGATTCACAGAGGGAGCGTGTAAAAAACTTTTTTTTTTTAAATCCCACATATTTGGTATCGTTGTATCCATAACGACCTGTACAATAAATTGAACACACCATTTATTTTCCATGGCAAAAACCGTAAGAAAAAAACAAACCTAAACAGCAGAGGCAAAATGCTTATTTTGTTCATTTTGTTTCACAAAGAAAAAAAAAAAAAAAAAAAAACACGATAAAAGTGATCATAAAAGCCCTATGAACCCCAAAATGGTACCAATAAAAACTACTGCGTGTCCTCAGTCAGTGGAAAAATTAAAAAAAAATTATAGAACTTTGAACACAGCAATATATTTAAAAAAAATTTCCAATAAAAAGTTTTTTTTAACTGCGCAAAAGTGGAAAAACCTAAAAATAATCATCGCAATCGTACCAACCTGCAGAAAAAAATCATCATGTCATCTATGCTACATAATTAATGCTGCAAGAAGGAAAGAAATGGCAGAATTGATGTCTTTTCTTCCCATCCTCCTGAAGAAATTAATAAAAAAGTTTTACAGTACAAGCCCTCATAAAGCCATGTCGATGGACAAATAATAAGGAGATGGCTTCTGAAAAGTGGGGATGAAAATCCCCCAAAACATTGTTGCGTCCTTTGGGCCAAAATAGAGTCATGTCTTTAAGGGTTTAAAAGCTACTGTCCAGACAGGAGCTCCAAAATGATATACAAGTCAGTCTCCATGGGGAATGGCTTACCAGCTGTTTGTTTTCATTAGATCTCACTCTCTGGCTTATTTTCAGCTCAGCTTCATTAGGTCAGAGCTATGATCTGTGACTACAGCTTATCTACACTACCTACTGGGAGTCTGTGGTAGTCTGAGACACACCCCCTGCCTTATCATTGGCTGAGGCTGCTGCTTTGTCCCATCCCCATGAAGAATGATTTTATATGGGGGGGGGGGGGGGGGGGCGGGGATTATACACAAGAGACGAGTACAACGGGTTTTATGCTCACTACTTCTCAATTGTATCGGTGTGCTGAGGATGCAGATACAGTTGAAAGTGGTGTTGCTTGCCAGGGAGCCTGGTGTTGATACACCACTTGCCCTATGGTTAAAGCGGACCCGGATTGGAGGGTCAATGAAGTTAGAAGGAGTAAGGGCTCTTTTAAAAAATGGGACGACTGTCAGGTGCTGAAGTGCCGACAGTCGTCCTGGGGAGAGTCACACCTGTGCTTTCTCACAGGAGGGAGGATCGCTCACTGAATGGAGGCGGAACGGGACAGAGATCGCTCTAGCCACCCGCCTCCATTCATAGTAAGCAAGCAGTTGTTCATAGATGAATCAATACCCGTTTACATGGGCCAATTATTTTTGAATTGTTGAGTCGCTGCCGGCATTTTTACACTGAACAATTATCTTCGGATTTCCGTGGTCCAGCGAGAACCTGAACGATGATCAGCCTGTGTAGAAAGCCCCCAAGTAGGAATAGAAGGGCCGCCAGATGTACAACCTCTGGTAACTTAAAAGTCGGTGAAGAAGTGATAGCCAAAACTCCATTCTTGGATTTTGGATTCCATTGTAGCAATCGATGCAAAAGACATCACCCGTCAAACAATGCAAGAGGGTTTGTGAGTTAACGGACCCTCAAAACAACTAGGAAAGCCCCCCTCACACACGCATATAATTCGACTCCGGTTCACGACAGGCCTTCCCTATAAACATGTTTTATGTCCAATCGGGTGACACGGCCACCAGCCATATTGCTCAACCCCTCCTCAGTAATAACGTACCGGGACAGATGGCCGGAGGACACACATTTCTTGTGTTCAGTGTCAATCATTTCCTAGACCAAATATTAAACTCATGAACTTAACATCATTCCAGACCTGTCAAATAAAAGAAGAATCCTCGCGTCAGCCCGCCGGTTCCCTGCGCCGAATGCATTTATTGTCCGATGAATCCTGCAAGTATCATTCTATTGATTTCCTTTCAAATGCAGGGGAATTTTTTAAGTGTCTGTCTACTGCAAGCGATGTGAAATTAAGGGGCTTGGGCCAGGGCGCAGTAATGAGATTGCGGTGCTTACAAACACACACGCTGGCCTGACTCGCCAAGTTTCCACATTCATCATTTCTCCTGACAGGCGCTCAGTATTTGCTGAAAAATCACCTTTCCTCTCACCGCTCTGTCATTCCCATCCAACCCTGCTGGATGATTAGCACACGGAGAGAGGGCAACATGGAAAGTCAGCGTCTGATGAAAATCACAGTCCTGGAATAAATTAACCGTTTTATCGTATACTGTATGCAAAGATGGTTACAAAGCTGTTCTAAGAGCACCGATATAGACCAATGTATAGCGCCAAACAGTCTTCGATCACGGGAAAGATGGAACACTGCTCATCCTGCCATCCCGGGTCCAGAAGTAAATGGTTACTCACCTCGACCGGTTGCAGCTCTGCGTCCAAACAAGCATCCACAGCCCTTTCCAATGGTTGCTTCCAGTTACTAACTTGGCTTAACCCATTCCAATCCAATTTGTATCCTGGTTTTCCTAGGGGGCTTACTCTTTTTCTGCTGTTATACAACAGTGCTATCTGCTGGCTAAAGCCAGTACTGCATGAGGTGAAACGTTGGATAGGCTCTGACAGCAGAGAGGCTGGCAATATACAGCAAGAGAACCCTGACGGACGTCTTCCAACATCGGAGCTGTACAGCCTTAAATCGTAATGTCTTCAGAGGTCAGACAGTGGATTGGAAAGGGTTAAGCTGTGGCACTACTGGCTTATGCTGCAGCGCTAACAATTGTGCTACTCAGAAGAGGACATCTACACTATCCTACCAAAAGTAATTAGACAACTGAGCAAGAACCAGAAGCACTAGTTATTTCCATATGTTATTACTTAGTGGGGCTCCTTTGGCCCTAATGACATACTTTACACTAAAATCTGAAACACCTTAGCTGGTATTTCCCTCCATTCACACTGCAAAGATCTCTCAAAGAATATGTATTGGCCTGTCTATAGTGGTGCAAGAAGCGCCGTCATTGGACAGTTCAGCAATGGAAGAACATTCTATGAAGTGATGAATCACGCTATTCCATCTTAACATCACATGGCCATACCTGGGTGTGACATTCTAGATAATAATGTGCTGCCCACAATGTGGTAATACTCTGGGAATGGTCGGCCATACTTCCAACAGGACAACAAGCCTGGTCACAAAACACTGATTTGGTTTGAATATATGGATGTTCAACACTTGGACTGACCTGAAAATCTTTGGGATAAACTGGAACATCAGCTGAGAATATGAACAGTGTCCATCTTCTTTGAGAGAACTCAACAGATGTTTGCAGGATGAATGGAGGGAAATACCAGCTGAAGTGTATCAGACATTAGTAGTATGTTATGGAGAATATCCAATGTCATTAGGGCCAAAAGGAGGCCCACTAAGTATTAACATATGGAAATAAATACAACTATTAATTCTTGCTCAGAGGTCCAACCACTTTAAGTAGGATAGTGTATTTAATAGGGGCCTTGCTTCGCGCTATTACAATTTGCATGGTAGTTAAGGCACGTAACTTTCCTAGCTCTAGTACCTGTGTGTTGCTGCCAACTCAACTGAAACTTTTTCCTGATCTCATTTCTACCTCATCCTTTGGACTGTCTACCTGGTACCCGTTGCTGGATACTTGTCTCCATCTGTTGGTTTACGCTCTCGTCTTTACCTCTGGCCCGTTACAGCCTCTTTACTATCCTGGCGATGTTCCGGACTAGGCTACCACTTCATCAACATTGCTACTACAAATTTGTGTCTTGTCTTTACTACAGAAAGATCCGCTCGTGGACAGGGGGAAAGCGCTCTCTATAGTAACACTATGGAGAGCTTCCAATGCATTCCCCGCGGCCGGATTATCACCGCGGGGAACGCAATGAAAACCCGCCCGTGGACAGGCAGCCTAAGGCAATACCAATAATGCAATATATTTACTGAATGGCCACTTTATGATTGGAGCTTTCCTGTATGAAAATTATCCCCGTGACCCCGAAGTGCAGCATAAAAATCATGTGACAGTGGAAAAACATCTCCTGGTAAGATGAATCCAAATTTCTGTTTCACCGTGCTGATGGGGGGGCAGTATTTGGTGAAAGCAGCATTAATATATGACTAACTCCTGTCAGCTCGTCAGTACTTGCAAGTATCTGCATCTAATTTACGGAAACTACATGAAGCTTCCTGTCCGCATGGCCCAATATTTCTGCAAAATGATCTCAGCATCCACTACACAATGATGAATTGCTGCAGTTCTGATGGCCAAAGAAAGTCCAATGCACTACTAGACGAGGGTCTCTAATATAGGTGCCATTCAGCATATATCAAGTGATCAGAAACCAGCTGTTTAACGTGTACGAGGTCTCTGCCGCAGCTATTTCAACATCTTTATGCCTAGACTGAATAAAGCAGCTCCCTCTACCCCTCTCGCAGCACAAGTTACAGCACAATCAGCCAATGACCACGATATTCAGATATGGCAGTAAAGCGAGATATTAGAAGCACAACATACATCCTCCACTTGGTTTTATAAATGAGCCTTCCTCAAGCAAAGTATAGGGGCCAAAACTCACTATTATATATAGTGTTAAATTACATATATAAACTCATTAAAAGAGCTAATCACTTAGATTTAAAGAATATCATAACCCAACATGGAGAGAACCACATCACCTACTATGTATAGGCATCCACATAAGGGAATCTCACATTCTCCATTGAGCGGCAATGGAATACACCCAGTCCTGGCGTTCCCCTCACTGTGCATGCCCATGAATCCATTACTTTCTCCCAATATTCGGACAATCAAATGAACCTGACCCATGCGCAGTGGGTGACCAAATCCCAATGAGAGATGCTACATAGAAGTTTTGGATGACAAGCCAAATGAGGCATTAGAAGAGCACAACATTGGAATATTTTCCATTTAATGGACCAGTCCGGTGTTTTCTTACACAGCATTTCATCAATAGGTTGCTTCCTCCTCCTTTAAAAGGCTACTACTGAGCAAGTACGTTTGCATGGGGAAAAAAAGATATATTCTTACCATTCTCCCATAAACCAGAGGGGGTATTGCTATAAAATTTACTTTAATGAATAAAAGGAAACATATGTGAAGAAAACTTAAGATACAAGAAACAGCAGGTTCCTGGTTTGTATTAAAGTCTTTTGTAGATCAATAGGAGTAAGCACTGTGAGCTGAAAAACTGCGAAAAAAGCAAAAATTAAATGCATTCTTAGTCCTTTCATGCTGCTACAAAGTACAAATGCAGCTGACAAAAGCAGCCGGCTCATATAATAGGTAGCAAATGAACAAAAGAGGCATGAAAAAAATAGAAGAGCGAAGTCGCATCACATCATTTCCCCCAAAGATTAAAAAAAATCACGGAGTAGTGACGTCCTTCAGTCGTCCTTCCTTCCATCAAGTTGTTTAAAAAAAAAAATTGTACTCTGATGGTTTTTACTGACATCTGTTTCAGGGAAAGCAGAGCGACAACCAATATGGTCCCCATTCATACTATCGACAGAGGTTGTCAGCTGACTTTTACAGACCCATGGGAAGTAAATAAGCCACTATTCAGTTGTGTAATAACTAGGCACAACTCTTCACTCGTCCTTTCACACTTTCCCCTAAGTATCCAAGCCTACTGTTGCGGCGGTTCTGGAATTGCTGCCAGTCTGGTGCTGGATTTGGAGAGGTTTCTACATCCATTGGCTCAGTGGGTGTGGTATTAGGTGCAACGTGCTTGTTCACACTTGTGGGCAATTCTAGGGCTATTTAACCTGGCCTGTTACGGAGCTGAACTGCGGTTGATTGTCAGTCTCTATTTGGCTGAGCTAGCATTCAGAGCTCTAGTCCTGCAACTCAAGACAAGTACTGTTCTTGCTTCAATTGTTTCCCCTTTCCCACGTAGGCTTAGCTACGGGACGTGATATGTGGTCAGGGCCGTCCTTATCGGGGTAATCGCTCTGCATTCAGGTTATATAGAGACAGTGTTTCCAATATTTTGGTCCTTTCCCTGTTTTGTTATTTGCTCATTTTCATTTGCAGGTGACAGATCCAGTGCATCCTGGTTGGACCCAACACCTTCCTTACCAGAGATCTCCCATTCTTTAGACCATGGAGGAGGAACTTGGTCCAGCTCATGCTCCACCAGGGTGTCATAACTACATCTACTACCACTGGTGTTACTATAGGGGATGCATGGGATGAAGGAGACTTAGGGGACCGATAAGGCCTCTCTTCTCCATATAGGGAGCCCAGTACTATGAATAAAGCATTATAGTTGGCAGCCCTGTTACAGGTTTGACTACAGTCAATCACAAGATATTCAGAGGGAGTAGTTTATCTCATTCGATCTCAGAAACAGGCTACCCCTTGTATGGAGAACCTTAGGGAGATTTTAGCGTCATTACACTTAATAGCCATTCTTGTGTCTCTCTTAGGACAAGCTGGATGTGACCAATAGATGCCAGAAAAGTAGAAGCCCAACATTCTCTTTGTTTTAGCAATCATTACTACCACATCACTTAAAGGGGTTGACCAGCATTAGAAAGAACATGTCTTATATCTGCACTGGATTCTTCTGCAATTTGCCGACTGTGCACCACGGGTTCCTCAGAATGATTCTTGACATCCTCCTCTGACCCCCCTTTTAAGACAAGTTGTTTCTATCCATAGAATCCTCTTTCACTGACTGTTTTTCCATGATCACAACATTCTCTGTATATACACTACACTGTTACATGAGAAAACCCCACATGGTTGGCAGTGAAATCCTGGCGCCGGCTAGTATAGCATCGACGACCAGGCCTCGTTGGAAGTCGCTCTGATAGCTGGATTCATACTGAAACTTGTCACGTGAAAGGGTTGGGATCTAAAGTGCCTGTTCAGTTTAGGAAACTCGCTTACACTGAAGTCTCAGCTGTCAATATTATGAATATGTGTATGGAAGTAGTATTTTTGACAATTTGCCTTTAAATTCATATTCAGAAACTTAGAAGTATCTTACACCCAGCACAGGAAGGCACTTCAAAACATTCCTAACTTATGATGTAATGGACTTGCCACTGCACATACAACTGTTTGGTATAAACTAGATGAAAACTTTGCCTTACAACACTTGACAGTATAGCTATGAAATGTTTCATTGAATAATTTAGTAAAAATATCATGTAGCGTCATCTATGGCTAATAAATACACTGCAGACAAAGATACCAGGGGAGGGAGGAAGAGTCCACCATGGAAGAATGGTGCTGAAGTCTACTCTCCACCTCTGGGGCTAATGAACATTGACTACCCTCCTCCAGAATAAATTTTCTGATAACCCACTGGGATGGAAGCCAAGTATATTATTGTTTTGCTTTCCCGATACACTATTTGCATATCCTGTTTGCAGGGGAAGGTGGGGCATGTGCCCCGAGTGCAGCAAGAAGGGAAGCCTAGGGTGGGGGTGCCGGTTACACACTGTCTACAGTAAAAGGATTGCCGGAGTGCAGCTCTCCTAGCAGGTAACAAGCAGCAGCCTCCCGGAGCCCGACACAGTGCCACTCTGTACTGAAGTAAAAGGCTGATTGTGGTTGACAAAAATAAAGCATTTGCCAGCAGCAATCACTCATCCGCTATTGCTTGTCACCTTCTAGGAGCACTGAACTCAGGCGAGCTGTACTGTGTGTGGAGGATGGGCAGCACAGAACCACTCTTCAGTGTTATTAGCTGCTGGTCAGAAGGACGAGACGGTATCGGCCGCTGCTGCTGGGGTAGCATTGTAGAGCTGTTGGCATTTGTAAGGAGCACTTATTTTGTGCACTGCTCCCTTAACCCTTTCCAATCCATTTATTTTTTCTCATCCATTCTCCCCAGCTCCAAATAAATTGGAGCTGGGGAGAATGGATGAGAAAAAAAATACATTTTCCCTTCACCCTCCTGAACTGACAGAGTTCAGGAGGGTGCAGGTGCTCACTGCACCGTGGGGGGAATGTGGAAGTAATACTTCCGCGTTCTCTCTTCTGTCTCCCGGCTCGGCGATCATGTGACCGCTGGGGTCAGGAGGCAGAAGGGAGAATGCGGAAGTATTACTTCCAAATTCCCCCCACGGTGCAGACTTCCGGCTCGGCGTTCATGTGACCGCTAAGCGTCAGGTAACACCGGAGGTCACATGATCGCCGGCCGAAATCTCTCTGCATTACATTGCGCTAATTTAGCGCTATGTAATGTGTAAAGGAGAAGGCAGAAAGGGTTAAAAACCTTGATGAGGATCAGTGCAGGAGTGCATCAGGATCAGGGGTCCTTGATGAGGATCAGTGCAAGAGTGTATCTGCACCCGATGTGTCTGATGATCGGGTGCAGATGCACTCTTGCACTGCAGTGTCGGGCCTGTCACAACATCGGAGCTGTGGAGGGAAATGATGATGTCGGGGCAGGCCCGACATTGGATTGGAAAGGGTTAAAGGGGTTTTCCAGGCACAAAATGGAAATTCTGAAAATGCTAAAATCTAGGAGGTCCAGCTAAGTAATGGTAACCTGCACCTTTTAACTGCCATTCTGGACCCGCTTTGTCCCATACAGCTGCCAAACTACCACTGTGTTTACATGCATCACTTTCGCAGTAAATACAGCGACAGACCCCCCCCAGATACAGAGAACCTATTACAATATGACTTATTGTGCTAATATACATTAGATTTTAAAACTTGTCTGTGCCCAGAATACCCCTTTAAGCCATCCCCCCTTTCTTATCCTCCACCCCTTCTAAAGGCCCCCAGGGCTGCCATGACTGATTGGCTATCAAGGTGTGCCCAGTGCATGTCTTGTTATACTGCCTGTCAGAATGCGGTATAATGCAATACTGCTGTATTGCATTATATTGTATAATTGGTCAAACGATCACAAGTTTAAGTCCTCTAAAGGCACTAAAAAGTGTAAAAATGAGTGAAAAAAGTTGTATTAAATTATTAGAAAAAAACATATCAAAAAGAAAAAAACAAAAACATTTAGTATCACCATGTCTGTAAAAGTCTGATCTAGCAAAGTAATGCATTATTTATCCCATATGGTAAACGTCATCAGAAAGGAAAAAAAACTGCCAGAAATGCGTTTATTTAGTCACCATGTTTCTAAGAGAAAAATATATATAAATTCAATATAGCCCATATAAACTCCAAAACGCTATCAATAAAATCTACAGGACATCTTGCAAAAATGAACCCTCACATAACCCTATTGTCGGAAAAATACAAAAAGCTTTGTCTCTCAAAAGATGGTGGCAAAAAAACTTTTTTGCAAAGAAGTACAGCAATAAAAAAAGAAAAAAAAAAAAAAAAACACTATAGAAATTTTGCATTGTACTTATTCTGATTGAATAAAGTTAAGTCATTTTTTTGCCTCAGTGAGTAAATTGTAAAAACAAAAGCTCTCCCAAAGATAGTGGAATTGCTCCGCCCCCACCCCCCCTCCCCCTCATTTCTCGCTGACATTTTTTAAAGTTTTTCAGTAGATTATATGGTACATTAAAATCAGGGAGGAAAAAACAAAACAAAACAAAACATAAGCATCAGTAAGGGGTGTAGTGATTTTACTGGGTGGTGGCATACTGCTAGGATATAATGCTCTATTTCTGATTGGACATAGAAGGGGAGGCTGTGCCTTAAATAATTAATCAGTGGAGGAGGCTACATGATCTGGCTGGTTGTATGTGATCAAGCGGTGTCCACATGCCGCGACCAATGGTCACACAAATTCACAGGTAAGTGTGCCTTGGCCGTATGTGGTCAGCCGGACTATGTGGCCTTGAGTCCTTGGCCATAGGTTTTGTTTGAAGGGGGACACTGCCCCAGGTGCAGGAAAACCTAGCTACACCTCTACAGCTTGTATCTTTTGATCTTACTTGTAGCGCATGGTGATATTTTGCATGTTCATCTACTTTTAATCACCAAGTAAACTTGATTAATATTTGGCGTAATATGGGAGCCCATTTAGGCTCACCATGGCGGCAGTCATAAAACAGTAGCACTTCTTCAGGAGATAGAACTTTTCATATTCTGATTCTTTACTTTGCGGAATAGACAAGAGTGAAATGATTTAATTGCTATAGATAAACAAGGACAAGGTGAAGACAGGGATCTCCTTCCAGACTTGTCATTAAGAAGGTCTGGAGACTTGTGGAGACTGTGGGAAATAAGTCTCCGAAGAGAAGAGATGTGGAAGGAATTTATATTATGTGGGATCTGAGAACATTCAAAGGAGTTGCTAGATTTGTGGGTAAAAGTCAGTCGTGGTTCACAGTCATCCATTTCTCCCTGGACTCTGAGTGGCATATAAATCTGTACAGATAGGCATAGTTGTGTCTCTGCACCTGCCAGTCTTCTACCTTTAGTTGTGTACATGGCAGTTTTTCTGGAATTCTATTCCTGAACCAGGAAGACTGGGATCTGTAGTCATGTAGCCCTGATAGGTGTAGATTGGAATTGCAAGAGTACATCTGATGTTGATGCCGTTTCTGGAAGAAAACCACCATGTTTTTCTGATCCTCTACAACACTAATATGGGACAATTGGCTAACACCACCTTTAGGAGTTGTAATGTTTGCCATATTGGAGATCACTCAGCTTCCCAAAATTAAATAAACAGCAACAGAGAGAACTCATTAGAAAAGGGCAACCAAGTGATTCATACTGGCAATTGTGAAAACTGGACCAGAGTGGAGCTCAGTGGTTACGATCAGGGGCGTAACTATAGAGGATGCAGGGGATGCGGTTGCACCCGGGGCCATGAGCCTTTGGGGGCCCATAAGGCCTCTCTTCTCCATATAGGAAGCCCAGTACTATGAATAAAGCATTATAGTTGGGGGCCCCGTTCCAGGTTTTGCATTGGGGCCCAGGAGCTTCAAGTTACGCCTCTGGTTACGATTATTGCTTTACAGTCCTGGGTTCAAATCTGACCAAGGACAACATCTGCATATTCTTCCCAGGATAGAGTGGGTTTCCTCCATAAGACATATTGTTATAGGTTAATTGGTTTCCAATTAAAATCAGCCTCTGTGTGTCTGAGGGCCTATTTACACCAGCGTATATTGGCCGCTGTTTTCACGGCTGTCCAATATATATGCTATCATCTGAGCTGTCTTCCCTCCCTGGCGCTCTGCCTCTCTCCTTACCTTCAGCTGTTTGCAATGGGAGGGGGCGGAGGTAAGCTCAGATGGTAGCGTATATTGGCTAGCTGTTTTCACGGCCGGCCGAAATACGCTCCTGTGAATAAGCCCTGAGATTGGGAAATTAGATGGTGAGCCTTTTAGGGCTCCTACACACAGGAAAATATTTGTATGCGCAATAGGTAGAGCATAGAACCCATTGATTTCAACAGGATCATTCACGCTTCCTTTGTGGCGTGCGCATTTCTTGTGCACGTACTTAAAGTCTATGGTAGGTGTGCAAACGTACATGCAATACGCAAGGGGATGCGCAAAAAAAAAATGCAAAGCAACGGGGAAAAGAACACATGTGGACCTCATCAAGCTAAATAACCTTTTAAATGAGAGCGGGTGGTAGGGGTGCAGTTTGTGCAGGCATATAAACAGACCTGGCGTGCACAAAAACGGACAGTACAATGCGCAGTCACGCAGATCAACCTTGATGATAGAGCAAATACGTTGTGCTGAATTTGCACATTTGTTCTTACGCCCGTGTGAAGGAGGCCTTATTGGGGACAGGGACGGATGTGAGTGATGGCAATCATTGTACCCCACTGCAGAACATGTTTGCACTATAGAAGCAACAGGAACGGTACCGTAGAAATAAACGTCTCGCCACCAACACCAGCTAATTCATTCAGGGCGCATGGGGCAAAGACAAAAAAACCGCTTGGGCTCAGTGAAAATAAGCAGAGACGTCGAGGGTCCGCAGCGAACGCTTCATACAGTATATAAAATCAAACATTTATTTTCAGCACGCTTCGTATGCCCTGTGGGGTTAAGGGCTAATTTACGTCCTGGGTGTTTATATGCAGAGGGATAACGAACCAATCATGCTCCATACAGGTCTGTGATAGCGGACACCCGCCTGCAGCAGTCACGATCAGCACCAATACTGATCACAGTCGTTAGCCCTCTAAATTCAGAAGTGGCTCTGATTGGCTGAGCTACGGTGTTTGAGAACCAATCAGAGCCAGCGCTTCTTTGAGGCGGGACTTAGGAACCCATTAACCTGGAAGTAGCGGCTGTAGACTGCAAACAAGTGAAGCGGAGCTTAGGAGGGAGAGGTGCGGCAGAGCGGACAGCACCCTTTAGGTAATATATTGTTTTGTTTTTGTTTTTTTTAATGCAGCTAGGGCTTATACTTCAAGCCTCCCAAAAACCCCGGCAAAAGAGCGCTACAAAGTCACGCGGCAAAATCGTGTTATCGCACAGAAATCACGGGAACACAGCTGCAATATTGCTGTGATTTTCTAGCAGTAATATCGCGGTTGCCTGTATGAAAGAGGCCTTAAAACAAGGATTGCAGGAGTGTATAGTGGAAAAAGAGGTGCTGAAATAAAACTTAGATTTTTTTATATGGGGGTGGCCTGAGGGGGCAGATTTTTTTCCTATTAGGCTAATTTCACACGGTAAGTGCGATATCGGGTCGTGATTCGCATCCTGATATCGCGCTCACTAACATGCAATTTTTCCTGCGGATATGAGGTGTTCGTAGCTTTAAACCTCCTTGCCTTACTGTGGGGAAGTAGTGATCCTCCGCCGCGGCTGACAGCTGTGGCAGACGATCGCGCAGTTTCTCCCCTTGTTTTCAAATGGGAAAACCTCACATCGTGTGCACCTAGCAAGTGTTGCAATATGCTGCCGCTGACCCAGTTGAAGAGTGTGGGCGATGCGATGAGAGGGCACGCACAATGATAGGACGTACCACAATTTTTTTCCCACATCGCATCGAGAAAAAAAAAAAATCATTCAAGTGTATGATCCCATTCAAAAGAATGGGGTTCATATTTGTGCAAGCTTTTCCCTGCAGTGTGAAAACGGTCTTATGGGGCTGAAGATGAATTGCTCAGTTCTAAGTGGATTGAGATGTGTAATACTTGCTCTAAATCATTTATGCAGTTGATAGTTAATTCTAACTCATAGTATGAAACAACTTCATTTGGGGATCTCCACAGCTAGCACTCGTTTATTAAGGGCCCTTTTACACAGGATGAGCATCGTGTAGAACTGTTCAAATTCCCATGCCCCGCAAGAGCTTGAACGATAATAGTCTCCTGTAAATGCAGCGACTGAATGAGAATTGTCACTTTTGAACAACTGCTTGCTTGTGAATGGAGATGCGGATGCAGGGGGTGAAGAGAATGCTCTCTGGCCCGCTCCACCTCCATTCCAGCAGCGATGAGAGCAATGCCAACGATATTCACTCCTGTGTAACAGCTGTTAGGTCTGGCAGACGTGGGCGTCACTCTCTGAATCTGTGATTGCCTATTTGGTTAAATTTGTCCTGCCTCTCCCATCCAGCTGAACATTGTTTGTCATCTCTTCACCACTATATAGATGCCTCAGACCCGACAGCCTGTGCTGCAGTGTTATTGTAGGAGTCCTCTTATAAAGACACGTGTCGCAGTCACTCCTGCTGTTCCTGTGTTTCCAGTTGGTGCTTAATCTTCTGTTTGCTTGGTACTTCCAGATTAGACCTGAACTTGCCTGCTCACTCCTTGATTCTTCAGACGGCTTGGTGTTATCCAGTTCCTGGCTTCCTGGTGACTAGTCCTGCCAGGGTTAAAAAGCACCCAGGTTCCCGCGCAGGACTGCCCTTGCGAGGGCGAATTCTCTGCTGTTGATAGGCATGGACTTTCAACCACCTACCACCAGCATAGGGCTAGATTATCTGATCACTGTCTCATTCCAAGTCACATCTTCAGCTGTGAGTAACCAGGTTTCCAGAGTCAAATCTAAGCCTTGCCGGTCTGATCCATCTACAGGTTGGACGAAACAGTGGATCCACATCCGCTTACATAACAGCATAGGTGCGAGAATAACCGGGCATCGTTTTCCGGATAGCTCATCCCGTGTAAATTGACCATAAGTCCAAGTGAGATGGAGGTGTGGAATAGTAATCTTGACATTATGTTTAAGACTACTATGATGAAGAAATTCCAATGCGATATGTCTGATTTTCAAAATGACCAAGTATATAAATGGAAGTATAATCGTAAGGAATTGAATCTTCCAACTTCAATCTCTCCAATATCTTCTGTGGGTGGTGAATTTAATTCCTCCATGAGCAAGGGAGGAGTCTATAATTTGAGATACTCCAAGAGAAAATTTGACCCATATCGATGTCCCGAGACTAAACGCAGGTTTCGGGATAATCATTTAGGCAATAAGACTCCTACTCATTTAAACTTGAAGTTCTAAGTTTGGATTTAAAGTTTTTCTCTTCTTCAAATTTTGATTGCTTTGGACCAATAAAAGATTTATACATTTTTGCTCGCAGAGTGGCCTTTAAGAAGATATAGAAAAATCATCCGTTATCCTCTATGAAAGAGCAACAGGCATTAAGAGATCTACGGCATCTGATATAGATGAACAAAGTGAAACAGCAAGAAGTAGGTTTCCTGTAGAGGTTATACCAAAGTCTGATAGATTCCCGCAATTAACGTTAATGATTTATTCGTTAAACTTTCTAGTAATGAATTTCAGAAAATTTCAACCAATGTGGTAAATGACAATCTTATTAAATCCCAAAAGGCAGGTTATTCATGAACTTAAACAGATGAGCGATGTAGTTATAAAGCCCTCTGAGAAAGAAGGCAATGCGGTAGAGTGGCTACTGTCCTTTAGGAGCGGGAGGCTTTATGTCAGCTTAGGGATGATGGGCATTATCTTAAATGGGCTTTTAATCCCACTATAAAGTTCAAATTGGAACTTCAAAAGATCTTGGAGAATGTAATTTTGAGGGGTGTTATATCTATTAAGGAGGCGGCTTATCTTTGCCCAGATAATCCAATTGCATCTTCGTTTTACCTACTACCAAAGGTTCATAAACAAATCCACCTGGACGACCGATTGTCTCTGGTTGTAATAGTCTGTGGGAACCTACCTGCAGATTTATAGATTTTTTTTCTACATCCTCTTGTAGAAGCCCTGCCTTCCTGTATTAGGAATACTAATGATATTTTGCACAAACTTGATGGCCTTTATTTGGATGACATGTTATTGGTTACATGACACGTGGAGTCATTGTATACTTCAATCAGTCATGAAGATGGTATACGAGCACCCCGATATTTATTATCAATGTCCAATAATGATGCCCATATTTGCAGGTTTGGTCTTATGTTATTAGAATTTGTTTTGTCTCATAATTTTCTTATCTTTAGGAGAGACTTTTCATGTCCAAAAGTAGGGCACTGCAATGGGTGCGGCCTGCACGCCCTCATCTGCAAATGTATTTTTGACACTATGGTAAAGGGAGGTTTTCCTGTCTGATCAATATCAGTCTGTTTCTAAAGGTACATCTATGGTATTGGTATATTGATTATATCATTTGGCAGGGGTCGACAGTTGAATTGTGCCAATTTATGAATGAGAGTTTTTTATAGTAAGTCCTATAGTAAGTCTAAAACTGACTTACTGGTATTTCCACCCTCCACTAACCGACCTCATCCTGACATCTCCATCTCAGTGTGTGGCGCCACCATAACTCCTAGACAACACGCCCGCTGCCTTGGGGTCATATTTGACTCTGATCTCTCTTTTGCCCCCTACATCCAATCTCTGGCCCGAACATGTCAGCTGCACCTCAAGAACATCGCAAGAATCCGCTCTTTTCTCACTGTGGAGACGTTAAAAACGCTTATTGTCGCCCTCATCCACTCCCGGCTCGATTATTGTAACTCGTTGCTGATCGGCCTCCCCTGCACCAGACTCTACCCTCTCCAGTCCATCCTGAATGCGGCAGCCAGGCTCATCTTCCTGTCCAGCCGCTACTCGGACGCCTCTGTCCTGTGCCGGTCACTGCACTGGCTGCCCGTTAAATACAGAATTCAATTCAAACTCGCTACCTTCATCCACAAAGCCCTCCACAGTGCAGCGCCACCCTATATCGCCTCCCTCATCTCAATCCATCAACCAGCCCGGGCTCTCCGCTCTGCTAATGAAACCAGACTGAGCGCCCCTTTAATTCAAACTTCTCATTCCCGCCTCCAAGACTTCTCCAGAGCAGCACCGGTCCTCTGGAACGCACTACCAAAGGCTACCCGAGCAATCCAGGACTCGCAGAACTTCAGGCGTGCTCTAAAAACGCACCTCTTCAGGGAGGCATACCGCATTCCCTAAACAAACCTCTCTGTACTCCGCCTGATAACATGCTCCCTGACCTACTGACTGCAATCCCTGCTAGCCATCATAAACCGCTCCTGCAGTCACACCGTTTCTGCCGTCACACGGCTAAATGTCTGACCATTGTCTATGTGTATAGCATCGCTCACTCTCCACCTCGCCATACTGTGCACATCTCCAGCCCCTTTACCTTCTGTATCACCCCATTACTTGTAGTATGTAAGCTCGTTGGAGCAGGACCCTCACCCCTATTGTTTCCATCAACTGATTACTATGTAACCGTGGTTCTGTAATGTTTGTATTTTGTCTTTCTGTATTCCCCCCTGTCTATGTAAGCGCTGCGGAATATGTTGGTGCTATACAAATAAAGATTATTATTATTATTATTATTATATGTGTCTTTGGTAGCCATTTATCTGCCTTTTTCACTTTGTTGATGTATGCTTACCCCTAGTCTGGTGTTTATTATGGCTGCCAACCTTTCTGGTTATTTTAAAATAGTTTATTAATAAAGTTTATCCTGTTATTTTATAATGATTGGCTGGGCTGTGATTCTTCTTTAGTTGGGGTAGGTCTTTTGTTTTACAGCTATTTAGGGTGCTTTCACACCTGTATTGGGGATTCCGCTTTCCTGCTCCGCTCATGGCGATTATTCATGCCCCACGAAGTTTCTTCATTGTTTACACAGGGAGATAAATTACCGATACAATCATTTTTACTGCAGCACAAACACTCCATCAGGAATATACAGTACATACACATAGACCAATCATCAGATGAATGAACATTTGCGATCAAGTAAACACCCACGCCTGATCATTAGCCTATGTAAAAATAACCTTATAGGGAATGTTCCCATCATAGCCAAACAGTGGGACCACCACTGATTACAAGGTGGGTAGGATGAAAATAACAGCCAAGCTCAATTGAGCTATGATGTTCCCCTAGCTCCCATAGAAGTCATTGGGAATTATGCAAGTAGTTCAGCACAGTAAAAGTACACAGCTTCCGCAGCTCGCGAGTTACAGATACAGCGTCGCCCGCTATGCTTTACTGTTTGCGTAACTCCCATTGAATTCCAAGAGAGTTTGGAAACCGCAAAGCACAAGGTGCTCAGCTATTTCTGTCCTCCCGATCATTGCATGCAAAGTGGCAGTAGGGATCCTAACTGTTTGACAGGTGCAGGTCCCAGAGGTGGGATGCCCATCTATTAGAACTTTATTGCTTATCCTGTTGATGAAATGGTAATACTCCTTTAAGGGCTGGTTGCACCAACCATGCTGTTGATCCAGGTTTAGTTAAAGGTGTTGGGGATAACTTGATGATCGATGGGGGCCTCCCCGCTGAGATCCCTAGAACGATACTCCCATATGCCTCTCTCCTGTCACTGTGGGGGTTTTCTTTTTTCCCTGCAGTAACATCACTCTGAATGGAGCACTAGCCGAGCATTCGTGATCAGCACTCCATTCATTAAAATGGAAATAATGGAGGTACAAGGCAAGTGACCAGTGCTCCATTTAGTCTCCACCTCATTGCAGGGAGGAGGGGGAGTAACCCCATGTAGTGGCCTGAAAAAGAACACTACACAGCGCTGTTTAGCTGTGAGGACCAGTAATATAATAACCGGCCCTGGGGGGTTTAATCTGAGTCATTTTGCACAAGGGATGCAGGTAACCTAGCAACCAGTAAGGTCGTTTTTATGCAGCTGCACAGGATAAAATGCCTAGAGACTCAGATGATGCAGGTAGCCTAGCAACCAAATAGGTTGTGATTGGCTGCAGAGACACTGATCAGGTGCCAGAGGTGATAAATAGCCAGGGACACAATAGTCGCACAGTGCAGAGAAGGAAAGGGGAGTAGCCAGAGAGAAGCAAGAAAGAAAGAGACAGGAGAGAAAGAGAAACAGGTGAAGAATCAAAAAGTAAGCTGTGACAATGAGTAGAGGAAAGATGAAAGAGAGAGTGGAGATAAAGAGATAAAAGCTGTATGTTGTGCACGTTGATTGGCAGTTGTAGTCAGGTGATCTTCCCAGCATTAATAGAGATAGTAAAAACATGGCCGTTACTAAGAGCAAAACTGTAATTTCACCACCCAGGTAAAGCCCATCAGGCTATTAGCCTAGTCAACTATCTTGGATTTCGGTTGCTAAACAAATTTCAACTAGTTTGATATGCCAAAAATGGAGGGATCAAACTGAATTTAGATTTAAACCAAGATCACGAGGGAAACCGTATTGGTGCAACATTTTTTTCTACTTGATCTTAGATCAAAACTTTGGTGCACCAGGCCTTAAAGGGGTTTTCCCGCGAAAGCAAGTGGGGGTATACACTTCTGTATGGCCATATTAATGCACTTTGTAATGTACATTGTGCATTAATTATGAGCCATACAGAAGTTATTCACTTACCTGTTCCGTTGCTGGCGTCCCCGTCTCCATGGTGCCGTCTAATTTCAGCGTCTAATCTCCCGATTAGACGCGCTTGCGCAGTCCGGTCTTCTCCCTTCTGAATGGGGCCGCTCGTGCTGGAGAGCTGCTCCTCGTAGCTCCGCCCCGTCACGTGTGCCGATTCCAGCCAATCAGGAGGCTGGAATCGGCAATGGAACGCACAGAGCCCACGGTGCACCATGGGAGAAGACCTGCGGTCCACCATGGGTGAAGATCCCGGCGGCCATCTTCGCAAGGTAAGTAAGAAGTCACCGGAGCGCGGGGATTCGGGTAAGTACTATGCGGTGTTTTTTTTTTAAACCCCTGCATCGGGTTTGTCTCGCGCCGAACGGGGGGGCTATTGAAAAAAAAAAAACCCGTTTCGGCGCGGGACAACCCCTTTAAGTTAGGCACTTCTTCTACAACATACTGTAAAAGGAAGAGTCTTGAGGGAATACTTTTCTATTGTCGACTAAATGCAAAAATATTCTTTCTGCATCTTAGAATTGATATCTTGTATCCATTTCTACGCCGGTATTTATTGAGCAGGACCATTTAAAATTCAAGAAAAGCTCTTCATAATTTAATTCAGTCACCATTTCATGATTGGAAACACAGCGCTGTATGGAGTTATACATATCCAGAATTACTCGTCCGGTCGTACTGAAGAGGCTCCATTAATTCCTGCAGAATTGATCAGCCACATTCTCATTAATCTTGGCTTGTGCACAAAGTAATTGATACAATGCAAAAGTATCTTGAAGGATGCACCGTGGATGTATTTTCTTGGGTTCCCTATTTCCAAGGACAGTTCTGCGCTGCCGTAATGGTTTCGATTTACTTCTAGACTCTCCCAGAATAGCATTCCTCAGATAAAAGCAATTAATAAAATTGACCCTCAAAATTCCCCGGTACATTTCAGCGAGTCAGTCGACCACATGCCATCTTGTAATATATTTCGCCATTTCCTATTCATCTGTAGGAAAGCTGAATGGCCACCATTAAGGCTGAAGATAAACCTGAAGGACTAATTTGTGCAAGCAATTTCTTATTATAGGGAAGTGATCTTAGAATAGAAAAAGGGGTGGGTGGGGGTGGGGGTGGGGCAAAATAAATCCACTCAATGCTGGGATCTAATGTTATCACATAGAAAGCACTCAGCCTACTTGTCTATACATGAATGGCTGCCTAGTAACTGCCCAACAGTAGGTGTGGACCCACCATGACACTGAGTGATTTGGCTTAGAGTTCTGCTTCTATGAAATGAGAGGAGGACATGGTATGCGCATGATCTTGGGAAAACCCTTTCGCTCTACAAAGGACATCATACCGTTAAATAATTATAAGAAGCCTACTGTATAGTTAATGGGATGATTTTGAGCGGTGGCCAAAGCCTCTCTGCTCCGTAATCGTTCTTTCATGTACACCATGATTCGACACCAGCCTACGGCTCCAGCAGCTGAACTGTGTCAAGCTAATAAGAATCACAGATATGACGGACGAAACTGAACTTCATTCAAAATATGGAGTTGGCATTAAATACCCGGCACTGCCGCTTCTTTCCTGCCACCCCAAGTCTCTATTTCATCTTCAATTTTCAAGCATTTTGTCTTTTAATAGCGCGGAGGCTTTGATGGGAGATTTTTCTTATGGTGATTAGCTCTGCCATATATTAAGTAGGTTCATGCATATTAAACTCCCTTTCGTTTTATTCACAGGATGCTTAAGACATGAAAGCTCTTATAAGTTACACAGGGGAGGTGTCCGCCATAGAAAGCTTCATCTCACCGTGCCCAAGATGAAAAGTACAAGTTGTCTGCTCAGCACAGAATTTACATTTCTACCTCTTATGTCATCACTACATGTAGCAGAAAAAAGTAAGACATGTCCCAGGTATAGCAACATCTCAACTAAAAGAGTTTCTCGTTTTATGTAATGAAAGTCAATAACTTTTATTATGCCTTCACCATTTTGAAGAGTTCTGCTTTCTGTCATGAATGGGGACAGGCTTGAGTCTATTCTATGCAAATGCTGCAAACCTATATACTTAGAAATGTATCCAGTCTAGACAATGCTCTGGGAGCTTGTACCAAGATTGCAAGTTATCCCCTATCCGAAGGATAGGGAACAACTTGCTGATCAGTGGGGGTCTTACTGCTGAAAGGCCGGCCGATCTCCAACGGGATTCCCATGCGGTCTACCATTGCTTGAGTTGCTTTTCCACCACAGTGACGTCAGCACTGGCTGGGTACACGTGGTCAGCACTCCATTCATTTAAAATGCGGCTGAGGGAAATACCAGGCAGGTGCTACTTGGGTATTCGGCAGTCCCACTGAATGGAGTGCCAGTGCGCTCAAACCCAGGACCTCCTGTACTCCAGGCGGCAGCTCTTCCTATTCAGCTATCCAGCCCTTTGGATAAATCCCCTGCATAAACCTGGCTTAATGTTCTGTGCCCCTGCAATCCAGTTCTCATTTCCCTGTCCTGCTCTGCCCGGTTCCCTTGATTAGACACACTATTTAAAGCCTGGCCTTGTACCTCCTTCATTACGTGATTATTGGTCAAGCTTCACCTCCTGCCTACTCCTCCATACTGAAAAGATATTACCCGTTACTGACCTCTGGCTTTCCTCTGACTAAACTTTGTGCTTGCTCCTTTGTACCACAACAGATACTATCAGTTACCAACCTCTGACTTTCCTGAACACGCCATCTGTCCACTTGGGTTATTACAAGAGACTCAGAACATGCACCAGATCATTATATAGTGCTTCATTCAGTCTCTTCCTCACTGTGGCGGGTGCAGTAACGATGCAGTGAGGATGACAGAGGATAGGAGATCCCAGTTCTCGAGATCGGGGATAATTTGCAATCTTGGTAAAACCCCTTTAATACAAGGGTAGGACAAATCTCCTGTTTTTTCATGCAGGTAACTGGTTGGAGATCATGGACACCGAGTGGTTATGCTGAGACTTTGCGCTGCGAGATGGGTAGATAGCTGCTTTATTCAGTCTAGGCATAGAGGTATTGAAAAAGCTGTTGAACAGTAGTTCACATATGCTGAATTATCACAGTATTAGAAACCCCCATCTTGTAGTGCATTGGACCTTCTCTGACCACAACAATTCATTATGGCATAGTTTCCACTAAGTGATGAAATCGTTCTGCAGAATATCGGCCCATGCAGACAGGAAGCTTCTTGTAGTTGCTGCAAATTAGATGGAGATGCTTGTAGTGGCCCAGCGAGCCCTACAGAACACTCACACTTGTTCTGTCACACCTGTCTATGTGCTGTCCATGGGCATAGAAGGTGCCATCCGTAGGAGAGACCCTGTTTCTCTCCTCTCCACTAAGCTTGGTCAGCTGGTGTCCTATTGGCTGCTAGTCAGCTTTAAACTCACTGGTACAGAGTCAAAGGGTGGGAAAGCAGCAACACAAGTCCCTATGTAGAGTGGGAAGAGTAGAGAAAGTGCGGGAAGCAGAAGAGGAGATAAAAGGAGGGGGCAGTGAGCAGTTAGAGAGAGTTGTAGTCAGGCGTTGGAGGAAAGAGGTCATGTCAGAGAGGAGGAGGTACTTGCACAAGAGAGAAAGCAGTTATCGGGATGTTCTTCCCAAGGTCGAGCGAGGTTTTATTCCACTCTCTTGGTGTTCCACAGCAGAGAGGAGGAGGATGATCTTTTCAAGGTCGTTCTTCCACTAAAACAGTGAGTCTAAAACTACCCGGTGAACTCAAAGCCAGGATTAGTCTAGTGACCATATTACACCCTGCTTCATCTACACTTTGCTAAACTTTAATCATCCCTTCAGCTAGAGCAACTAGTGGGGAAATTGTCTTACAAATCAGCTTCAGAGAAAGGAAAGGAGAGAGTATTGAAGTCAGTTCTTAATCAAGTCAATATTGCTGTATTCTCCATCGTGTTCAATTCACTGCATACTGCCGTATCTACTTGTACCATTTCCAAGTACCGTTGTGAAGTTTGTACTTTCAACTTTCTTAAATATCAGCTTACAATGTGAACATTAGTAAATCTGTGCACTCCCTGATTACTACCACAAGGTACCGGACTTCTCTCAGCTATTTCATCGGCATTCCATCCTGAGGGTCCCGTTGGAGTACTGGCGTCACGAGTGACAAAACAAGCCTTCCTGTTAAGCGCACCATGGTACATTCTTTGGGTCACTGCAGAACCCTCAAGCAGAGCATTCTTAGTGACACTTTCTGGAGAGACCACAGAGTCACCCGTGATACCCCCTTCTGCAAACCTCATGGTCTCCCTCACTTTGGCGAGCTTGGCTCGGCCGTTGTATACTGACATGTTCTGACCAGCTGACAGGAAGGCGTCATCATTTTTCAGGCTTGTTAGGTCAATGGAAACTTTGCATGGCATACCAAGCCTGGCCACTGCAGTGGGAACGGAGCTGTCTACTTCCTGCAAAAATCAGCTCTGTGCACAAGCACACTGACCCAGAGAACAGCAGGGATACTAGGCGACAGAGCTCTGTTCATCTACTATTGATGGCCTATTTTGTGGATTGGTCATTAGTAGTTTGCAACTGGACAACCCCTTTATGTTAACCTTGTATATAAGAACACACTATTTACTCAGGTCTGTTTCCGACACGTAGTTGCAATATCCTTCAAATCCCATAGATTTAGACAGGAAAATTGCACATTGAGGAAACTACAATCTATGACATTTTATGTATAACATTAGTACATTCTCACATGAGAGGACAGCAGAGCACCATAAATGACCCCCAATGACTCATCCATCAGGCTGAAGAAGACAAGTGACATTTACAGACCCGGGAAACCTTAGGAATAATGACTATGAGGGCACCATGAGTAGGTGACAGAGCTCTGAAGATCAGGTGGCTTTACTGTGATGAGACCCTGATATTTACCCTGCCGACAATCAGCATACATATGAAGGCACTGGTTTTCTATGTGGGGATGTTGCAGTGATGGCTGTACACCTACGTACAGTGACTGAGATTGAAAAGGGAACCTATCACCAGGTTCATGCTGCCTGAACGACAGATATGCCCAATCGGCCCATGCACGTTTTACTCTGAAATACTAAAAGGGGTTGTCCCGCGGCAGCAAGTGGGTCTATACACTTCTGTATGGCCATAATAATGCACTTTGTAATATACATTGTGCATTAATTATGAGCCATACAGAAGTTATAAAAAGTTTTTTACTTACCTGCTTTGTTGCTGGCGTCCTCGTCTCCATGGTGCCGACTAATTTTCGCCCTCCGATGGCCAAATTAGCCGCGCTTGCGCAGTCCGGGTCTTCTCCTGTTCTCTATGGGGCTCCGTGTAGCTCCGCCCCGTCACGTGCCGATTCCAGCCAATCAGGAGGCTGGAATCGGCAATGGACCGCACAGAAGAGCTGCGGTCCACGGAGGAAGAGGATCCCGGCGGCCATCTTCACCGGTAAGTATAGAAGTCACCGGAGCGCGGGGATTAAGGTAAGCGCTCCGGTAAGCTTTCTTTAGGTCCCTGCATCGGGGTTGTCTCGCGCCGAACGGGGGGGGGGGTTGAAAAAAAAAAAAACCCGTTTCGGCGCGGGACAACCCCTTTAAGTCTTTCAGAAAATGCAGACTTACAAGTTGGACTTAAAAGCTCTGTTCAAGCTGATCTCCGAGTCAAAGAGGCCGCTTCTGCCTTCTCCTTTCCTGGCTACATAGTACTCAATGAGCATAATGTACTAAAAAGTGGAAGGGTTTCTTCCACTATGTGACCTGGCGATCATGTGACTGCCGGGTGCCCCCTGTAAGCTGATCAGCTCTGCCAGTGACTACTGTTATACTGTGGGGTATTTTCCCCTGTAATTTGGTCTCCTATGGATGCCCCAGCTACAGTGGAAAAGTGTGATATAAAAAACAAAAGTACAATGTGAATGACCCCCAGAGGTCTTCTATGACATTGTTGGGACATAGATGGTAAAAAAAAAAAAGAAAAGAATAAAATACAAATATATACATAAGAAAAATGACCCATAGCCGACACCATCCAAAACAGTCGCCATATGTGCCCTGTAATCCAAACCCATACTTTATTTTAGCGTAAATGTGCAATTCTAAAATGTTTTTAAAAAAACCTTTTTAATAAAACTGAAAAGAAAATGGGGGGAAAAAAGTCAGACAACAAATATATAAAAAGGAAAAAAAAATGCCCTATATATGTCATGGAAAAAAAAACAAAACAAAAAAAACTCAGCAAAAATAATTTTGGTAGCTGAAGGAAAAAAAAAAAAAAGTGCTGTAAATGAGTGGAACAGGTTGCCATGTGAGTTGACAAATTCTCCTTCAATGGAAGTCTTCAAACAAAGTCTGGACAAATATCTGTCTAGGATAATATAGTGAATCCTGCACTGAGCAGGGGGTTGGACCCGATGACCCCGGAGGTCCCTTCGATCTCAACCATTCTAGGATTCTAAGACCACCACATGGGTAAAATCCCTAAAAAGTGTCTGGTCCTTCAGGACCAAAACAGCCTGGTCCTTAAAGGGTTAAGAGGGGTCATTTAGAGAGAAATAAAATGAGAACTGCTCAGAGTTGAGAACAAGCATATAAACACCCACACTCACCTCATCCAACCCTTCACCGCTCATGCCCGATCCTCTACAGAAGCAATGACTTGCCAACACAGGGACCTGTGATCACTGCAGTTAAGCCCAGACAATAGGACTACTGCATATGTCCCTGGTGCAGAAAGCAGCGGGGAACCGGACCCAGCTGGAACAGTAGCAGCGGGTGACGAAGGAAGGTGGTGTGGGGGGAGGTAAAGGTAAAGCAACCATTTCTGACCTATCCAGAAGATAGGTCATCAATAGTATTTTCCCTGAAAAACTCTTAACATTGGGGGTTTGGGGGTCAGTCGGCAGGGGTCGTAGCAGTACTAAGAACAGAAGAAGAGGTTGTACACCTAGAGGCTTGCAATCTGCATCCATCATATCCCACTTATGTATTCAACTGCTAACCAAAAAACAGGCCATGTCTCATGGTATACAACTGTTTGTCTATGGATACAAAGACAGCGAGACTGTGTACCAATTAAGGACAAGTCCGGGTTTAGTATTCTGAGTGACTCATGCTATGCTCTCCTCAGGAGAGTACCAGAAAGAAGGTACAACCAGCTCCTACATTTTTTAATGGAGCCATTATAGGACAGCTTCAGGTTGGAGGGTGTCCCTCAAATAGGCGACAGATCCAGAATATGGGGCCAATGATGGAGGGGCTTTACACCTGTTCAATGCTTTACTAAAATGTATAATAAAGAATAATACAGGAGTAACATACAACAGTATTATTTGGATATAATCCCAACAGTTTACCAACATTCAATTACCACTCCAACTCTGTCCATACCTGACATATAAGAGGTCCTTAACGTTTGTGCACACAATCAGTCAGTAAATGGTTTACCTTGGCCAGGGGGAAATGGCTCAGAATATACTGTTAGTAATTTAGTTTTGTAGGAACTTCAGTTAACCAATGACTAAATCCGCTAACTGAAATATGTAATCCCTGTCCCCCTGAACAGATTATTAGCACATTATTATTATCAGCACAGGACCTTTGGGAAGGTTGGACAGTGTTGACGTTAAAATAAATCACTTTCACTGGTGATGTCTGGGTGCGCCATCATCTCTCTGATACAGAAAAACCCAGTTCTCCTGCAGCACTGGGGCAGCTCACTCCTCCCAAGACTCTCTGCAAAAACTGCTGAGCACAAAACTAGACAGTGGGCAGCAAAGTATGGTGCAAAAAACATCCACTTGGATGCATCTTTATTACCTCACTGGCATAAGAACAGCAATGCTTCGACTCCTGTCCGGAGACTTTTTCACGCGCTCAAACAACACCTGTGTAAAAGAGGCCTAAATTGCACAAGGCCCACAACATAAAATGTAAAAAAATGAAAGTGTCTGAAGAGTTTCCATATCCGCAATAGATCATCACCATGAACTACCATAACATGCACGCTCTGCGTGGAAACCCATTACTTAAAAGAGAACCCGTCACATCCAATAACCACCGTAAACTAACTTGGAATACTGCGTACAATTCTGGACACCGGTGCTCAGGAAAGATGTCACAGTGCTTGAAGGGGTTCAAAGAAGGGCGACTAAACTAATACATGGAATGACGGGACTGGAATACCCAGAGAGGCTATCGAAATTGGGATTATTTACTCTAGAAAAAAGAAGGTTAAGAGGCGACCAAATAACCATGTATAAGTACATGAGGGGACAATACAAGGATCTCTCCCGCAATCTGTTTACACCCAGGACCACGACAGTAACAAGAGGACATCCGCTACAATTAGAGGAAAGTAGGTTTCATCACCAACACAGAAAGGGGTTCTTTACTGTAAGAGCAGTTAGACTGTGGAACTCTCTGCCTGAGGATGTGGTGATGGCAAAATCCATAGAGGAGTTTAAAAGGGGACTTGATGTCTTTCTGGAGAAGAAGGATATTACAGGATATAAATCTTAGGTTAAGTGTCAATCCGGGTATACAGGCAGGTAGGAACTATTAGGGGTTGATCCAGGGAACAGTCTGATTGCCATTAGGGAGTCGGGAAGGAATTTTTCCCCCAAAAGGGCTAATTGGCTTCTGGCCTTGGGGTTTTTTGCCTTCCTCTGGATCAACACAGTAGGATAGACAGGCTGGACTAGATGGACAATGTCTTCATTCGGCCTTACATACTATGTTATGTAACTTACGGTGCTTATAGGACAAAGAATGTATTGTCTGGGAGTCTGCTACTTTTTCAGCTCTCCGTTCTCTCATTATCACTGGAAGTCATTGCTTCTTCAGTCAGTGTTCATGCTTACACACTATTCTCTAGGTGAGCGCATGCAGAGACTGAAGAGAAGAGTCACACTCATAGACTAATAGCAGGAAATAGGCGCTCACTTACAGAATGGTGCTTATTGGATGTGACAAGTTTCCTTTAAGGTCATTAGCATACACAGCCACACCCCCAACATTCACAACCACCCCACCATCAATTATTTACACTCCATTACAATTATATTAAGTCATATTTATTAACAGGACGGTGTAAATCACAGCTTCATCCCGTCAAGACTATTGATTTTACATTTTTCATCCTGGCCTCATAGCCTTTTTATTTTCAATCAATGTAGCTGTGGGAGGGCTTGTTTTTAGCAGGAAAAGTTAGATTTTTTTATTGATATAAAAGTCTGTAACAAATTTTTAAGTGTGGCGAATGAAAAAAATGTTGTGTGCCTTTTTTGGGGGGGGGGGGGGTTACGTTTTTACGGTGCAGTAAAAATGAAATATGAGTTTTGCTCTGTAGGTCAGTTCAATTATACCAAATTTATGTAGTTTGTTTTAGGTTCAAAAACAATAATGCAATAAATTGTACATATCATCAGCTATATCGGCTTCCATGTTAGAATGACATCAAATTACAAGGACAGGTGACAGCGCCTTTTGGCCGTGGTCACACGAATGATCCCGATTCTGGATGTGGGTTCCCGCAACAGTATCCTTCTGTGACGTTGGCCGGCGATCCCGCGTACCTTCTCTCCCTGTACTGCAGATGACCGCGGACACTTACTGTCGGTCATGCGCAATATAGATTTTTTTTTTCCTTAAACATTTGTTTTTCCCATGCCTTCGCTAGGCAATGACACAGGTACCCACGGCCCATCCACAATGTCAATTGCAGATGGGCTGCAGGTTGGGCGGCCTCCATTGGAGGCTGTCCGCATGGAGTCCACAGCAAAATACAGCAGTTCATTTCCGCAGGAAGGAAAAAGCCATTTTTACATAAATTCAATGCATGCCACTTGCTGCAGATGCCGACCACGAATTCTGCTATTCAAATCCGCCCGTGTGAACTGGCCTAAATGTTCATCCAAACCTGGACTATGATCAATTGAGAAATGTAAGAGCGTCTTCTAAGGGGGATGATCTAATAAGGCCAGATCATAAATTCCTAATGATGGAGGCGACACCTGGTCATCACATAAGGATCAAACCAGTAAGAAGCACAAAAAAAAAAAAAAAAAAAGAAAGAAAAAACTGAGAAAATTTAAAAAAAAAAAAAAGTAAGGCGGGGGGGGGGGATGTAAAGAAAAAAAAAAAAGTTAGGAAAAGAAGAATAGAGCGAAAGGAAAAAACGAGACAGAATATGGTGTACAGATTGGAGCCAGACTGCCATCCATATCAGTTCACCTTATGGTATGGAACTGTTAAGTACCCAGAGAAAGAGGATGAGCCTCTGAAGTCTATCCATACAGTTCAGGGGGGGGGGGGAACTAAATCCTCATCAAGGTCTGAACATCGGAGTTCTTTCAGATATTTTAGATAATACAAGGCCTCCACCCAAGCTAATCTCAGAATAGCAATGCTTTGTTCCCAATATCAGGCCATGTTTGAACATGTCAATCGGAGATCTGCATAACACTTCATATACTGGTAGTCTACAGATGTCTTGCTATAGGGGAAATATCAGCTGGCATTCCCACTAGAGATGAGCGAACGTACTCGTTTCGAGTAATTACTCGATCGAGCACCGCGATTTTTGAGTACTTCAGTACTCGGGTGAAAAGATTCGGGGGGGGGCCGGGGGGCGGAGGGAGGCGTGGCGGCGCGGGGGTAGCAGCGGGGAACCCTCTCTATCTCCCTCACCCCGCTGCAACCCCCCACTCACCCACGGCGCCCCCCGAATATTTTCGCCCGAGAACGGAAGTACTCGAAAATCACGGTACTCGGGCGAAAAAGGGGCATGGCCGAGTACGCTCACTCATCTCTAATTCCCACCATATGTGCAGCCTGAAGCCAATTGCTGTAGAGCATCTCCAACATTTATCAGGTATTGACAGCTAAAATATGTATTTTAGCAGGGGTCCTGTACCACTGTGAAATTATTTTAGAATTAAGTTCTTGTAACCTGCTGGAGATGGACATTTTATGTGGCAGTGTGCGAGATTTGGCCCAGAGTTCCCCAGAGAATGATCTACCCAGTACACCTGGCTCATACTCCGTCATCAGTCTATTCAGCAATAATCCATGGACTGGAGAAACTACGTGTGTAGGAGTCTCTGATGAAAGGTGTAGCCTCTCAAATGGAATGGAGCTCTGCAATCAAGTTAGAAAGGGGTGTAAGGGTAATTAAGATTTTTTTTTTGTGAAATCAAGATCCCGGTGAGATACCAGAGCTTCTCCCCAAGTCAGAGAGCGCTCTTAGACCCAGCAGTCCCATCACATCTTGGACACGAAGAAATGCCACCACTGGAAGAAAGAGAGTGTGTGTCAATGTAGATGGGACTGAGGGTTTCCCACCAGGAAGGGGGGAGTCAGTGTACCAGGTGTAGTTATTAAAACGACCCTGTCCACTAATTCTCTTCCATGCACGCAGTAGGGACAGTCGAGAGGACCAAAGCTCCCAGTTTCTCCCAATCTACGTTATGAGGTTATGTAATTCAATACAATAAAGAATTTATTTTAACAAATTGCTTTCCATTACCATATTTTATGACCCAGAATTTTTTTATTTTATCATCAGTGGGGCTGTGTAAGGGCTTGGCTTTTGCATAATGAGCTGCAGTTTTTATTAGTACCATTTTGGAATACATATATATGATCACTTTCTATTCAAATTTGTTTGGGAGCTGGAGTACCAAAAAATCCCTGCAATTTTGGTATTCTGCGCTTTTACTTTTTACGGTGATCACCTTGCAGGATAAATATATTGTGCATTCTTATAGTTTGGACTTTTATAAATATGGCAATACCAAATATGTGGATTTTTTTCATTGTTTACAATTTTTTTTTAATGGGAAAAGGTTTTGTTTTTGTTTGTTTAATTGGAACTTGGATCATTTGATCACTTGTACTATATGCAGCAATACTTCAGTATCACCATATACTGTGATATTTGATGTTGCCCATCTATCCTTGACATACATGCACGGGAGGCTATTGCTAGCTGCCCTCTGGCTGACATTTAGACACGCAGTCAACTTTAAAGCGGCATCTAATTGTGGCAGTTGCCAACGGCTGTCAGCTGTCGAAAACAGCTGATAGCCACCGAGAATGAAGTGGACTCTGCTACAGAGTGCGCTCCATACACCCTTCATGACCGCATGATATAAATTTAGTCTCATCGATCATGAAGCAGTTAAATAATTTAGCAAAACTCTCGGTCAACTATTGTATACACGGTCCCTGTTGTTTCCGGTGATCAATAAAAAGGTTAAAACATTCTGCATGGGCAGATTAACATGGGTTAATCTGCCCATGCAGGTTCTCACAATCGGCAATCAGCAGGGCATGAAGCTGTGACTTTTATATAGGTTGCATAAACTAAGTACAACACCCCCCACTCTTCGCCCAGACCCCTACATAGACATGGTACTACCGCCGGTCATCTATATGACATCACACCGATGAAGAAACCAAGCAAATCCCAAATCTCATCTGCAGCCTTTTTATTTTACGGTGGCAGAAAGCGAGAGGATTCTGGGATAGGCAAGCACTTTATATAATGCACTCCGAGACAGGAGTCGTGTAATCCGCAAGAAAGACTCATTTAGGGACTTTTCACAGAACATGCCGTCCCTGAATTTTGCATGCCTGACTGCAGATTTTGATGCGGCATTGACAACAGGATTTTGCTATTTTCAATTTTGCAGTGCATATTTTTTTTCTTCAAAAAAATAATACATTTTTTTTTTCTTTTTTACTCATTACTTTTATATAGGGGACTTGAACTTCTTCCGCATATGGGCATATTCTGCAACGCTGAGGTGCTCAAATACGCACTCCTATACCTGAAAAACCATAAGTTGTAGCATGGCTTGCAGCCTGGACTAGTTTTACTAATAAGCTTTTGACCTTCATATGTCACTACCGTATATAAGTGCTAGCCATCTGCAGGATGACGTGGACCCAAGTGCACATAACTAGGTCTTCCACTACACTAGGTAAAGCAGGCAAGTCTCTTATAAAGGCTGCTGGCAGCTATCACTAGGGAGAGCTTATTGTATATGTACTCCCAAGGGGTATTGTACTAGTGATGACCTATCCTCCGAATAGGCCATGCAGTCAATCTGACCCTGTGGGCTGCATGTGGCCCACAGCCTGCAGATTGGACACCCCTAACTAGAGCTTTGTTTCCTGAACCAGAAGAGGATGTCCAGCTCTGCATTGGAAATGGCGCACAGAGTTTTGGACATCAAAAAATGATAGTAAGAGGAAAATGGCATTGGATTAAGGGTAGATCGCCAAACTGTGCATGCTATATGGACACTGCTGGGACTTGTGGTTTCACAATGACTGAAGAGTCATGCATTACTTTGCTGATAACATCCAATCTCATGAGGCGATAGTGTGGTGGCCAAGCGTATGCTCTAGCGGTGAGACAGCGGGGAACAAGATGGTTGTCAACGGCGGCTCTACTGTCCCGCCCTGGAACATCTGGACAAAGCCTAGCCTGGCTGCACAGTGGCAAGAATAACGATAGCAACGCTAAATGATATAATTTAAATGTTCTCATGACGCCAGTACCTCTCAGATGAAGCATTCTGGTAACGATGAAATTAAGAGTTCAAACCAAACTTGGGAAAGTAAACCAAAGGGTACACAGTTTACTCCACACTTGAAAAGTTAACAACAGTTCACACTTTGCAGAAATATTAGTTAGCATTCAATTCAACAGTTCCACTTCAGCAGAAAATACACACACATATTTCTTAGCTTCTCCTCTGTACAGGAAGATGGACCCACCAGTCTAAGTTGTATGGGGGATTCTTCCAGATGGGCATTTGTGGATGAATGAAGGGAATCCAGCTAACTTCTTTAGCTTAGTTCGACTCACGCTTGATAATGGCCTCTCTCTTCTTGGTTCCAAAGGGTCTGCCCTGTCTAGACTTCCTCTCTAGCAGGGATGAAAAAGACTCCTTCCACTCCAGATGACTGCACTGAACTTGACCAATCCATTAGGCCTGACTTATTCTGGCTTTAGCCCGACTCGCTTAAGCTCCACTTTCAGCCTCCTCACTCTTCTCCATTCTACTGCCAACCACCTCACTCACCGAGTACCTCACCAACTGCTCCCTAAAAACTCTATTCTACAGTTATACCTACAACTATAAGGCGATTTGCTCAGCCAATCCCAGGGCTGCTTCAGATGACTGACAAGACTCCCAAGGTTAGGGCGAGTGCTGCACAGTCAGGCTGCCTGTCCATGGGAGATTGCTCATTGCGTTACCCGCGACGGTAATTCGGGCGTGGGTAACGAATGAACGCTTTCCATAGCGTTGCTATGGAAAGAGCAGCTGCGGCGTCCAGAAGTGGAGAATTATAGCGATTGTCCGCTCGCGAGATCTAAATCGTGGCATGCCGCGATTCTCCGTGGTGAGCCCATCTGTCAGATAGGCTCACCACAGAGAACTGAGAGCGGCCCCCCTCTGCTCCCCCGCGGCGGACTATCGCTGGCGATATTCCGCAACGGCCGTGTACAGGGGACCTCACTCAAGATTAGGTTACATAAACACCAGACAAATATTGACCCAGACAAGGCAATACACGTAACAATACACAATCTACCACATTTAACAGTACACACCACAGAAGATCCTACTCTGGGATACTACAGTAGTGGATGTGCACAAACGTCCCATAGTCTATAGTGAGGGCCACATAGGCATAATTTGGAAGGCTCTGGTCAGCAACCTAACAAGTGTAAACCATGTAAAGTGCCTTATAACTACACAAGTTGCAATGTAAAAATGCTTGCACACTAAAGTTACTATCCAGGATGTTGGCACTATGGTGCCCACCACCAACACAGCAGAGTAGTGCAGCTTATGTTATTTCTAGAGATAAGCGAGCATACTCGCTAAGGGCAATTGCTCGAGTGAGCATTGCCCTTAGTACCTGCCCGCTCGAGAGAAGGTTCAGGTGCCGGCGCGGGGGAGCGGTAAGTTGCGGCAGTCAGCAGGGGGAGAGGGGGGGGGGGAAGGTCTCCCCTCCGTTCCTCCCCGCATCTCCCTGCCCACCCAAACCTTTTCCCTCGAGCGGGCAGGTACTAGCTAAGGGCAATGCTCGCTCGAGCAATTGCCGTTAGCGAGTATACTCGCTCATCACTAGTTATTTCCTTTACAGCAGGGGTGCACAAAACTTTCTAGTCAGATAGCCATTCTCAAGGGCCCAATAAAAATGTAACCACTTAAGGACGAGGACCTTTTTTGTATCCATTTTTGGTTTTTCCTCTAACCTTTCAAAAATCGTAACTCTTATTTATCCATCGACGTAGATGTCGGAGGGCTTGTTTTTTGTTGCAGGGCGAGTTGTGTTTTCCAATGGTAATATTTAATGTACCATATGTAGTACCCCAGAGTTGGGGTACCACAGCAGTAGCATTGCTATCTCATGTAAAGTGTGTATATATTTCTATGTGTGTAAAATGTGTAATTATGTATGTATATGACTTTAAATGGTTAATAATGTGTTAATGTTTAGTGTTTCTACAACCTAGCTCCGTATTACTATGCAGAATAGACCCCAACCTGTGCTCATACCTGTCAGTCACTTCTAGATAGGTCAGGAATTGGATAGTCAGTATTCCCCTAGGAATTGGTAGACAAGAAAAGTATAAAAGGTAAAGAGGGGGCAGGTCAGCCTAGTCCAGGCCTGGAGAGAAAGTAGTCCAGTAGAACCTGAGATAGAGACTGGGGAGGAACAAGGTGAGCATCTACAATAACCAATGCGGTAGGAAGCAACAACTAAGAGTGACTACGAAACCAAGTTTATGCTGGAGAGAGTTAACAGAGATGAGAGAAAGAGAACAGACGAGGAAAAGGAAAATAAATCAGGTATATGCTTTTGGGTTAGTAGGAGCAAGAAACAGGAGCAAGTCACCTGTCAACAGTTTCCACTCCATGTTCACTAACCAAGTCTATATTGCATGATGCACGTTAAATATGAGATTTAAACCAGCTTACCATAATGTGGTTGATATAAATGTGCAAAAGGGATGGAAACCCCTCTCTTATCTCTTAATAAAGTATGGAATTGTTTTTATCTAAAACTCTGCTTCCTGAAGTACTTCTCACCACCTACAACAACTGCACTGAGGTAACAATAAAAACTATAGAAGAGCTAGGACTACTACTCTCATTATGGTTTAGTTTTCCATTTTTTATAGTTATTTTTGTCTGGAATGGGTCCCTGGCATCACAACAAACTTTCCCTACCCGACTCTACGGGCAACAGGCTATAACAACTACCTATTTTTATTTTGTTTTTTATTAGTTTATTTAGGGTTTTTACCACTGCTGTAGTCTGGACCTAAGACAGGCTCTTTTCCACTCTGCCAGAAAGAGCGGTAGAGCCACCGTGACTACCATTGTACTTTTGCCCTCGCTGCTTAATACCTCCTACGTCTGGGTCGGACCACTTCACATATAATGTACTGAAAAATGTTTCAAAAATGGAATGAAATGGAGAAAAAAAAATAATTCCTCCATCTTGGGGAGGGGGGGGGGGGTTGTTTCTATGGCATATAAACTGTAGCAAAAATTACACGATAACTTTTTTGTATGGGTCAGTACACTTGCGACAATACAAAATTCGAAACAGTTTTTTTGGTTGTACTACTTTATAAAAAACAAAATGTGTTTGCAAAAAAATAGAAGCCATTTTCTGCCACCATAACTTTTTTAAATTATTTTAAAATTTACTTTAGAGACCATATGAGTTTCTGATCGCTATTTTATTAAATCTTAAAAAAGAAACTTATTAGGTTTTATAAATCGTACAAAATACAACAAACAAAAACACTTCACAGCATAGAAGGAAGGTGTGCAAAAAGCAAGATTTCTTTTCTTGTAGAGTCATACAAATATAGTTGCTATGAAAGATTAATAAATCTAAACCCACTAACTTTCCCTTTCTTTAAAAAAAAAATAAATAAATACATTTTTTTTTTTGTTTTACTCATTACTTTTACATAGGGGGACTTGAAGTTGCGATCATTTGATCACTCCTGCAGTATAATGTTATACTACAGTATGGCTGGGTTCACACAGATTTTCTGCTTGGACATTCCGCCCGCGGCTTTTTATCCCAAGATAGCCAGCAAAGTGGACAACATTTGCAAAAATCTTATCCACATGCTACGGCCGATCTGGTGTGGCCAAGCCGCGCTGAAATTGACATGCCGTACAGAATTCAAAGACGTGGCATGTCAATTCTTTCTCCATTTCCGCGGCGGCCTCTCTCCTCTCTATAGGGAAAGATGGCCGAAACGGAATGCAGGCGACAAAAGGCGGCGGGCTTTGAAGCTGCATTTTACCTACGGAAATCTTGCCGTATTTCCGTACGGTCATTTCACGAGATTTTGGTCCCGTGTGAACCTAGCCTATATATTATATTATAATGTGATCTGGCAGGCAGTCTATCAAGCCACCCCACAGGCAATCTGCAATGGCAGTAATGCGGACCTTCAACTGAGGACGTGGTGATGGCAAAAATCGATAGAGGAGTTTAAGAGGGGACTAGACAGTCTTTTTAGAGCCCTATGCTATTACAGAATATAGACATTAAATAGTCATAAGGGTTGTTGACCAAGGGATCTTTTGACTACCGGACTTGGAGTCAAGAAGGAGCTCTTCTCTGAAGAGTGTTGATCTGGGGATTATTCTGACTGCCATTATGGAGTTGGGAAGGAATTTTTCCCCCAAAATGGGGTAAATTGGCTTCTAGCTAATTGAGGGTTTTCTGCCTTCCTCTGGATTAACATGTGGAGGCTGTAACAGGCTGAACCAGATGGATATTTGTCTTTTTTCAGCCTCGCATACTATGTTACTATGTTAACTGCTATGGCAACCAAATGACACTCCGCGGAGAACCATTCAGGCCCCTTAACTTTGATCAGGGCATTTAAATGCCGCTTTCAGAAATTACCATGTCATTTAAAGGGTTAACAGGAGTTGGAGCTTTAGGAAGATTTGCATATTCCTGATGCATTTTGGGAAGAGGGAAGAGTCGCTGCGAGTGGGACAGTCGCTGGGTTTAGCGGGGTCTAGTTGCTCAGAGGACATCGCCAGACCGCGCACCTGTAACATCTCAAAAGGTTCTTTATCATTATGAGAAGTTTTAACTATTAGAAGTTTGGAAGTGGGCATCAACTGACCATATAGAAGGGAAGAGGAGCCATTTGGTGAGCTGCAAGGTATGCTGTATAATTACTGACTTACCAGAGGAAAAGCCAAACTTCACCTGCCAGAAATGCAAGCTTGTGTCTCTACTGGAGGAAAAGGAGAGAATAGCTACATTGAAACTCATTAGGGAAGATGAGGATTTCCTTGACAGAGCAGAAGTGTTGGTGTGAAGAAAGCGGGAGTGCTGATTGTGGGGGGATTCCCTTTTGAAAGGAACAAAGGCCGCTGTCTGCAGACCTAATATAACCTCACGATATGTGCGCGGTCTTCCAGGTACGCAGATCAAAGATGTGTTTGACAGGCAAGACCCTTCCATTCTACAGACAATTACCCATTCATCCTAATACATGTAGAGGCAAATGACACCACAAAAAAAAATATATATATATAAAAATAAAAGGACCTTGCAATTATCTGCAGAGATTTTGAAGACCTTGACAGGAAAGTTAAGGAACTAGGAGCACAGAAGGTCTTCTCATTCATCCTTTTAGTAGATGGCCATGGAATAAGAAGATAGAACAGGATTCTAGAGGTGAACAACTGGCTATATCGATGGTGCCATCAGAAAAGATTTAGATTTCTAGACCATGGAGTGAACTAACTATATGATGGACTGCTCGCTAGAGACAGGTTGCACCTTACAAAGACAAGTAAGCATATATTTGGCAGACGCCTTGCTACGCTCATCAGGAGAACTTTAGACTAGAACAATATTGGAAGGGAAGTGGAAGGTCAAGCAAATATATACAGCTAATGAATACTGTTGAGAATTTTGCTATTAGAAGAAAGAACAAAGACAAAAAATTCAGAAGGAAAGTAGAAGAGCAAGAGACACCGATCACAAACTACAATGTTTCTTCACAAATGCTCAGAGCATGGGAAATAAACAAGAATTGTAGCTCCTAACACAGGAAGAGAAATATGATGTCATAGGCATCACGGAAACTTGGTGGAATGATACACAGGATTGGAATACAAGGCTTGAAGGATACAACTTATTCATAGGAAACAACCCTAAAACAAAGGGGAGGAGGTATTGTGCTGTATGTTAGGAAAACATTCATCTTCACAGAGAGTCCAGCTTCAGAGCATGAGAGTTCTGTAGACACGGAGTAAGAATACAAAGAGAGAACAACAGAAAGGACACCATTGTAGGCATTTACTATAGACCACCTGGACAAGCAGAAGATATGGATGAACTCTTTCTACATCACATGGCCAAGCTCTCAAAATAGCACAACACAGTGATTATGGGAGATTGTAACTATCCAGACATTTGTTGGGTATCTCTCTCAGGTAAAAGTGATGGATCCAACGAATTCTTATCCGCTCTTAATGACAACTTTATCTTCCAAAAGGTAGAAGAGAGAACAAGGGGATCTGCTATCTTGTACCCAATTCTTACAAACAGGGAGGGAATGGTTGAGGAAGTAAGGGTGGCTGGGACCTTAGGAGGCAGCATATTTTGTATTTCAGCTGCACTTCAGTAGCGGTGAGCGATTCCAGTGACCTGATTGGTTGTTGGGTACACCCCCCCCCCCCTTTGGAGATGTGCACGAGTGGGCGGCCCGCTAAATAAGCAGCAGCACGGCCGTAGGAGGGTCGGCAACTAACCCTAACCTCTAACCCTAACCCCAACCCCAACCCCAACCCTAAACCCTAACCCCCCACGGTTCTCGTGAAGTAGTACTCGTGCAGGTCTCCAAAGGGGGGGGTGTACCCAACAACCAATGAGGTCGCTGGAATCGCTCACTGCTACTGAAGTGTGGCTGAAATACAATATATGCTAGGAGGCAGTGATCATGCTATTCTTGAATAACATGGGAGGGAGGGGACCTTAGAGGACTCAAACTTCAAGCTTGGATTTCAGAAAGGCAGATTTTTATGGACTCAAAAGGAGGATAGGAAGAATCCAATGGCTGGATGTTCTTAAGGACGCAAAATGTCCAAAATGCTTGGGAAATATTGTGAAAGACGGTTCTAAAAGCACAATTCCTAACAATCCCTAAAAGAAGGACAAATGGGAAGGATTTAAAGAGGCCAGGATGGATAAAAATAAAACTTAAAACACATGCTAAAAAGAAAGGGAAAAAAAAGCGTTAATCAAATGGAAAGAGGGGAGAATATCAGATTATATATAAGAATATAATGCAGACTGCAGAAACTGTAAAGCCAAGTGTCAAAATAGCTAAAGCCAATAATGAGTGATTTAGGAGGTATGTAAAAATAAAAAAAAGGTGGATGTATACAGAATGGAAATGGTGAATGGCGAATTTGTTAAAAATGGTGTTGAGGAGGCTGGAAATTTTAGATTCCTATTTTGTATCTGTTTTCTCTCAAAAAGTAGATGGAACATCAACTGATCTTCCCTGTGCTATTGTGGAAATAAAAGAATGCAGGCTATCTGTAAGCAGAGAGATGATGAGGGAACACTTAGCTAACTTAAATGAATTCAAGTCTAAAGATCCAGATGAATTACATCCCTGGATACTAAAGGAAGCAGCGGAGGTAATTGAACCACTCACTGTAATCTGTGAAAAACCATGGAGAACAGGGGAAGCACCAGAAGATTTGAAAAGGGCAAATGTTGTCCCCATCTTCAAAAAAGGGAAGATGGTGGATCCAGGAAACTACAGGCCTGTGAGCCCGACTTCTATTACAGGAAAGTTCTTCAAATACATTATTGAACAGTATGTATGCAAGTGCTTGGATGAGAATAGAGTAATTAACCAGAGCCAGCATGGGTTTGTAAAAAAACCAAGTCAGCCAGACCACTCTAATCTAATTTCCCTCTATGACAGAATCATGGACTAAGTTGATCAGGGAAATGCAGTAGATACAGTACATGTTGACTTTAGTAAAGCATTTGACATAGTATCTCATACCATACTTACTGAAAACAATTACGAGTATGGGATTGACAAGGCAACTGTTGGGTGGATTCACAACTGGCTGAGTGATCATACTCAAAGAGTGGTCATAAGTGGCTGCACATCCAACTGGAAGAATCTCTCAATTGGGGTACCATAAGTCTTAGTCCTGGGCCCAGGAAATTTTCATAAATGATCTAGATGAGGGAATTGATGGGGAATCTGGTCAAATTTGTTGACGGCACAAAGTTAGGAAAGATAGCTAACACTAGGGAAGAGAAAGGATTTAAGAAGATCTGGACAAGCTTGAACAGTGTGCGGCAACTAATAGAATCGTACTTAACAGGTATAAATACAAAGACCTACATCCAAAGTAAGTGTCAGCAAATTCATTGGGAAACTTGATAATTTATTGTGATCTATTATTCTGCAGTTATCCTAAGGCCTTAGTCAGACGGGCGTTTTTAGCCACGATTTGCGCATGCGCATGCATCCGGCGATTTTATAAAACCATTGCTTTGCAATGGTATCGGACACATGAGCGCTTTTTATGCGCTCGTCCGATAAATTATAGAACAGAAATCGCAGATCGCACCTATCTGCGATCTGCGATTCCTGTTCTCTTCTCTATATGCGCTCAATGGGGCCGGCGGCAGCAGCGCCGACCCCATTGAGAACATATAGAAGACAAATCATTCTTCTCTGCCACAGCTGTAACAGCTGTGACAGAGAAGAATGATGTTTGCCCATTGAATTCAATGGAGCCGGCAATACAGCCGCTCCATTGAAAGCAATGGGCTGCCGGCATGCGCAGGGTGAATTGTCGGGAAGGGCTTAAATATATAAGCCCTTCCCTGCAATTCATCCTAAAATGTGTTAAAATAAAAAAAAAAATTGTATACTCACCTTTTCGCTGCAGCCGGAGTCCAGCCGCGGCCGCCGTCAGTTCTCCTGAACTGCTTCTCGGCACTATTCAGCCGGCGGGGCTTTAAAATCCCTGCCTGCTGAATGATCTGCCTCTGATTGGTCACAGCCCTGACCAATCAGAGGCAGGTTTCACTCACACACCCATTCATGAATTCATGAATGGGTGAGTGACTGCTGCCTCTCAGCGCTGAGCCAATCAGGGGCAGGTCTGACTCACATCCATTCATGAATGGGAGTGAGACATGCCTCTGATTGGCTCAGCGCTGAGCCAATCAGGGGGCAGGTCTGACTCACACCCCCTTCACACCCACTGCAGGACGGCCGTGCGGAGCTCCGGCTGCCGGGAGAAGGTGAGTATATATATATATATTTTTTATTTTTACACATTTTAGGATGAATTGCAGGGAAGGGCTTATATATTTAAGCCCTTCCCGACGATTCATCCTGGGCTCGCCCGCAGCGCATTGCTTTAAATGGAGCCGGCTCTATTGCCGTCTCCATTGAATGCAATGCGCTGGACAGCTCCAGCCCGTTTCTAATGAAACGCGGCTAGGAGCAGATTTTCGGGCGATTAGCGGGCAACTTGCGTGCACCGGTAACGCGATTTGCGGATGCGCATCCGTCATGCGATCCGCAAATCGCGTGAAAAAACGCCCGTGTGACTAAGGCCTAAGAGCGCAGGATCTTTTGTAACTTTTTTTTTTCTATACTATGCACTGGGAAGAGATCTTCCTTTCAGAGGTCCCCCGTTATCCGTGCAGCTCTCCCCTTTTCCAAGTGGATGCTACCAGCATAGGAAATAGACGATTAAGATATATCTGAAGGACCACAGGTGAAGCACCTGGAGACCTGAATTGGGTCCAGGTGTCCACACCAGGTGAGCACAGACATTTGCACCCTGAGGCGCTTTATGATTTTTAATAAAGCTCTACATCTGGGTAAGAAAAATGAAAAAAAAAAAGAAAAAAAAAAAAACACATACAGAATGTGAGGAATTGAGCTAAGCAGCAGCACATGTGAAAGAGACTAGGTCTACTAATAGATCATAGACTGAACATGAGTCAACAGTGTGATGCAGCAGCAAAAAAGGCAAACACTTCTGGGATGTATTAAAGGAGGCATAGAATCTACATCACATGAGGTAATTATCCTCCTCTACTCTTACTTAGTTAGACCTCATCTAGAGTAATGTGTACAGTTCTGGGCACCCCACTTTATAAAAGACACTGACAAACTGGAGCAAGCTCATAGAGCAGCTAACAGGATGGTGAGCGGACTGCAAATCATGTCCTATGAGGAATGGCTAAAGATTATGGGAATGTTTAGCTTGCGAAAGAAGGCTGAGAGGAGACTTAATAGCTGTCTACAAATATCTGAAGGGCTGTCACACTGCAGGGATCAGCTCTATTCTCATTCCCACAAGGAAAGACTAGAAGCAATGGGATGAAACTGAAAGGGAGGAGACACAGATTAGATATTAGAGAAAAACATTCTGAGTGAGAGTGATCAATGAGTTGAACAGGATACCACAGGAGGTGGAGAGTTCTCCTTCAATGGAAGTCTTCAAAACAGAAGCTGGACAGAGATCTGTCTGGGGTTCTTTAGTAAAACCTACATTCAGCAAGGGGTTGGACCCGATGACATCGGAGGTCCTCTCCAAGTCTCGATTCTATGATTTTATGATCAGCGCCAGTACTGATCACAACTGTTATGGGTGGGTGTCAGCTGCCAAAGACAGCCAAAACCCGCATTATATAGACCCCAAATCCATACAAACCCCGAACATCCATGACGTAACTGAAAGTCATGGAGCGTTAAGCTGTTAAAGACATATTTCCATCCATATCAGCAGCAAGTTTCTGTCTCCCGGTATTTCAGATCATACTGTGTTTCCCCGAAAAGAAGACACTCAACCAATGGGTCGTTCATACGTGCGTATTTTTCTGCACATTTTGGTCGCGGAAATAAAAGCGCAGCACGCTGTATTTTCTTGCGCAAAAGTCATAATAGAAGTCAATAGGTATGAGCACATGCATGCGCAATACGCTAGGAGATGCGTGAAACACTGCGTAATTGCACAGGCAAAAGATCATTAGACTAATTAGCCATTTAAATAGCTGGCGGCATTGGTGCTTATTTTTTTGGGGTGCGCGCAAATGCATATGCCTTGCGCGCACAAAAAGTACAGTGAAATACGTTGCTGCGCGTGCAATAAAGCAACATTTGTTCTGTAAAAACGACGCACTCATGCACGTGGCCGTGTGAAAGCGGCCTGAGGCCAATGCTGAAGGCGTACAGAAATCACACTCTCTGACTAAGGGCGCCTACCCACTGGCGTTTTTTTTTCCTGCGATGCTAAATTGCGTTTTGCGTTTTTTCTGAAGAGCAATTAGTATAGAATGTGTTCTTGTCCATTTGGGGTTTTTTTTTCGTTTCGTTGCAATTTTTCACATAGGAACTGTCAGTTGCATATGTCTCCTTATTTTTCTCTTAATGCACCCATGATTGTCAATGGAAATTAACGAAAAAGCCGCGGAAAACGCTGCGTTTTTCACGCACGAAAATCGGCAACGCCAGTGGGTAGGCGCCCTAATATCGCACTCCTCTGTGTAAATACACCCCGATAGGGTCATTTTGTACGGCAACAATGAACAGACCACACCTTTCACATCTTTTTTTGCGCAAAAGTGTGTGACAGAACGATTCGTATCATGTCCTATAAGGCCCTCCAGCGCAGATCCTTCCTAAGACCCCAGCCTAAACAGCACAGCATGCTGCACTATTACATCCAGGTAACTGCCGGACCCCAATTCCCTCACAGATTCCGGATTTTTGCTCTCATGACAAAAATAGAAAAATGGAAACCTGAACGCAGAGTCTTACGTAGGGAAAGTCAGGAAACAGAACGCGACATTATCCCCCGCAGACACTTGTGGGGTCCTTTATCTCCCCGCAGTCGGGCAGAGTCAGCATGACTATTATAACATTATTAGAAACCCGGAGACATCCTAAAAATATCTCACAACCGTTGTTAGACAGCGGCTAAACCTTCCCACGGCAACCGCCGCCATAAATCCGTCCCAAAGCGCACATAAAAATCCTGTAAACCTGCCAATCTCTAGCTGGCGACAATCAGAAACATTGCCATTGCGTGCCCGTAATCCATTATATAGATGTAGTAGAGGTGAATATGTCAGTAAGGACAATAAATCAGTCCGCAACAAGCCTATTGATTTACATTGGGCTGTTCAGACTTGCGTTTTTCATGCGCGCGTTTCACATGTGTGAAAAAATAACAAAAAAAAAAAACACAACCCATAGCATGTGGATAAAAATGCCCATAATAGGCTATGGGCACTTAGATTACGCAGAATACATGTAACGTGCGGATTTGCGCATGTAAAATATAGACGCACAATACACAGACCACATACGCCCTGTGAGTGAGCACTTAAAGGGTCATCTTCTATGAGCCCCATATACTAAACTATGGGCTCAAAGGAGAAATGGCGCAGTCGGCAGACGCCTCTCCTGTTCTTTCTTAACATCTGCATTTCCGTTTTTCATTTCCATCATAGAGACAGAAGCAAATGTATCAGTTTCATTTGCCATCGAGTTCAGTGGGGTTTTAAGAATTTGTGTCCGTTCTCTCTAATTTCCGTTTTTTTCTTTACACGTAGTCTATCGCTCTATTTTTTTCTGTCCCCCCCAAAAATGGAAAACTGATGAAAAATAGACTTCCGCATTTTTTTCCTACATTGCTGCCAATGGAGACTCAGTGCAGAGCCTTTCGCTTGCATCCGTTCTTTCCTCTGCACATAATGTAGAAAATAAAATATTTACACAAAAAAACAGATGGAAAACTGAAAAAAATGGAAGCTAAGGTTTTGGGGTTTTTTTTTTGAGGGATCCATAAAAAAAAAAAAATTAAATTAAAAAAGGTTTCCTTCGGCATCCAGTTTTGATTCTCTTTATGGGACTACAGACGGATTCTTTAAACGCAGTGCGAATAGAGCCGTAGGCCAGATTCACACGGGCGTATTTACGTGTGTAAAACTTGCGTGCGCAATGTGCACAGAATAGAACCCTTTGATTTTAATGGGTTCATTTACATCCGCATGCTTGTATAAAAAGGACACAGCATGCTCCATTTTCATATGCACACCCAAAGTCCTCGTAGAAGTCAATTGGGGTGCGCAATTGCGTGCAAAATATGCCAGGAAATGCGTGAAACACTGCGGAATTGCGCAGGAAAGAGAACACCTCTGGAACTCATTACACCAATTAGTCATTTCAACTGGAACATACTTTTTTGCTGTGTGCAATGAAAATGCCTTGCGGATAAAGTACAGTAAAATACGCCACTTCGCGCGAAAAAAAAAAAAAAAAGGATTTTTTCGTTTGTAAGTCGCATCACACTTCCCTAGTTTCTTGGACCGATATTGCCCTCACTGGAAACACAGGCAAGTCTCATGCGACTGCGATGTTGGTCCAAGAAGCTCCGACCAATATTGCACTTGCAAAGATGTGATTTTTATAAAAGTGTAATGCTTTTTATGAGAAAAAACGTATCCCGCGTGCGCTGCGGCACGTACGATTATCTCATGCGTGAACATGGCCCATTGTTATTCCCTTAGGGAGCAAAAAATAAATAAAAATGGCATCGCCCTTGAACGAAACTCGCATTCACGTGAGCACAATGTGATTATTTTTTTTTTCAGTCTGTATAGGCAAGAATAGGCAATATTGCCCAAAGATAGGACATGCGCAATTTTTTCTCTCCCATCACTTCTCCTCGCAGCGCTGTGAGAGTGGAGCGTGTAAATGCTCCCAGTAAAGACAGCGGGTTCTTTCCTCGTGCGAGTTCTGTGCACAGAAAAAGTGCAGGAAAATCGCCTGTTTAAATGGCCGTATTTACATGGCTGACATCCGTTTTGTGCGTTGTGAGAACACAAGACTCGCACAAAAAAATGGGCCTATTTACACGGACGATTTTTCTCTCGCAGTGATGCTGCGAATCCGAGAAAATAAAATAAAATCGCAGCACGCATTATTTTCATGCACGCCTTGCACAGGAACAGAACATGCAGAAGTGTGGTGTCCAGCGCATCACACAGAACACGGATGTGGTGTCCATGCTCTGTGTGATGAGAGTCACATCCACGAATCTCAGGCTCGACTGGCAATTGGCCGTGTAAATAGCGACCTTCCACCTGGGCGGAATTAGCCCGCAAGACACACCGCAACACGGGGTAAATACCATCCCAAATCCGCAGGACTACCTTCACATTTTGATGCGGACTTGAAAATAGCCTAAATCTGCAGTCAGGGCTAATACACTCGTGCAATCGCAATATTGCTGCAGTTTTTCTTAAAAACGCAACACAAGTTTGTGTTTCACGCAGAATTGCATAGCAGTTTTGTGGTGTATTCCGGGAAAATAATTCCACACGTGTGAAATCACGCTTAGGCCACCTGCAGAGGTGCGGAGATTCTGCGGCAGGATTTCCCGCAGAATTTCTACCCGTGGAAGCTGCCATAGGATTGCATTAGAAAACCCAATCCTAGGCAGATGACCACGATCTGTCTGCGCGAAATCACGCGCAGAAAACAAATCGCGGCATGCCTTATTTTTTGTGCGGGGCTCGCAGAAATGTCACTCCCCGGACGCCGTAGGAGCAGGTGAGTGCCGCGCTGGTCCCTGCAGGGGCTCGGGTCGGGTCCCGCTGAGAGAATTCTCGCAGCCAGATCCGTCCCGGTCGCCTGCAGGCGGCCTTAGGCTAGTTTCACGCAGGTGATCGTGATTTTGCTATGAGAAAATCGTGGCAAAATCTCGTCTTTTTTCGATTTTTGAGAGTCAGCGCTCCTATTTCTCGCAAAATCATCTCTGCTGCTCACGATTTTGGTGAGATTTTTTTTCGTGAAAGTCAATAGGACTTTCTAATGTTACAAAAAAAAATTTAAAAAAAAAAAAAATCACAATGCAGGATTGCTGCGTTGCGATAGAAAAGGATACTCCAAAGGGCAAACATGGGCAGTAGATTAAAAAGGAAAAAAAAAACCAAACACGCACAGCGCAGAAGGATGGAGCTGCGATTTTTGGTTCTCTCAACATCGCTTGAGTAAAAACCTCACTAGCGGGAAGGAAGCCATTGAAAATCATTGGTTTCATAGTCTGCTTTTTTACTGACTTGCGCAACACGCTAATATCGCGCGGTTTTCTCGCCCGCGTCCAACCACCCTTATACTTACCTTCTCATTATTCCTCTGCTGTCCATCCAAAAAGCTGCTGCTCCATGCGTCCCGCAGGTCATTATATGTGCGTGCACAGAAGTAGTCCACGGGATAGAAGGAACAGCAGTTTTCCGGGCAGACAGTGGGATAGCAATGAGTATAAGGCACGGTTTACATAAACCAATTTGCGAATGCAATACACAGAATAGAACCCATCGATTTAATTCATATTTCCATATTTTCACATTTCAGTAGTGCAAGAAAAAAAAAAATAGAACATGCTCTTTTTTTGGGCGTATTTGCGCACATTTGCACACCAAAGGGGGTGCAACAAATGCGTGCAAACTACTGCGCAAATTCAATGAAAAAAAAAGAACATCTGGAACTCATTAAGACTAATTAGCTATTTTAAATCAGTGCGCCTTTCCAGGCGCAAAAATTACAGTAAAATACGGCAATGCGCACGCAAAAAAAAAGTATCGCTCATTTTGCAAAAACGCTACACTCGTGCATACGCCAATACGCATACGCTTGTGTGAAGCCGGCCTTAAAAGGAGTTCTCCCTGGACTCAGCACCACATCTCCTAGCAGCCCATAACTTTACGGGGCTCATAATAGATGTCAGAGACCCTTTAAATCAATTCAATGCAAATACAGATAAGACATAGAACAGTGAATGGTGCCGCCTGAACAACTCAGCTCTGCTACACCTGTAATAGAAGAGTACAGCAAAAGTAACCCGGCTACAATGCAGTAGATAGACAATACACAGAAGCATAAGTTGCGAAGTGCTGCAAGTTCAAGGCCTGATATAACCTGAGCCCTGTAGTAATTGCCTCTGGCTGCATCCACACTATGTCTCTGCTGTGCAGAGCCCTGCCAGTGCTACTAAGTCATATAGAGAGGATACAATGTAAATAAATCTCTACCTCCGCCCTTGATCTTGCTGCTCGGTGGATCTGCTGGAGGTGTCAGCTCATTGCAAACCTCGCAACACTGTTGCATCCATCTCCTCTTGTGCAATCAATAAGGGGGATGGCAGAGGCTGCAGAGGAGGGATCAGGTGCACAGGGATAGCTGGGTGCACACCAGCTCACTGGGATCCACTCTGCCCAGATGCAGCTCTCTCCTGATCTCAGCCCAGTGACACACTGCTGCTTGCCTGCCTGCAGCTTCTCCAGCTCTGCTGGGTCCTACACTCCACCCTCACATTGACTGCTGCTGAATCATATAGATCCCCCCCTACCTCCAGCAGCATCTGCAGCATTAACAAGGATGGGGGTTAAATCATTCGAGTATGGTTAACAGTTGCTGTAATCCTTCTCTACATCATCAGATGTAACAGAAATGAGTTTGTCAGATGCAGAAGGAATAACGTTGTCATTGGATTTGCTATCACTTGTCATAGTTGAGGGTCTGACCAATCCTGAAAATGAAAGGGACATAGTGTTGCATTAAGCTGCCTCATTTTTTCTGCACAGCAGCGCTCCTGACCATCTTGCCGTAAAGGAAACAGCAATCGCAGCCCCTTTCAGCTGGAGTCAGACCCACACTAATATTCTACTAGTATACCAACACTTTCTAAGATGGTAATACCCCTTTAAGGCATATTCATATGTAGTGTATATTCTGCGTAATTTCGGTCATGAATTTGCATGGAGAAAATATGCAGAGTATTACAGTACAAGCAAAATGGATGAGATTTTAAAGGGACACTAACTTTTCAGACGACTGCTCATCTACTACCTTGTGTTAGTCTCATCACTTTTGTAATATACTTGCATTAAACGTTGTATTGCTTTGCCAGTGTAAATCATGTTTGAAGTGGCTGCCACTAGGGGTCTTCCTTCCAGCTTCTCTGAAATCCACTGTCTGTAGTTAGGCACAGAGCTTCTGTAGTATCAAGGACATGGGGACATTTCCTTAGCAATGGGGAAAGGAGCTATTTTCACAAGGGTGTCTGCACAGAACATCCTGATGCTAGTCAATGGCTAGTGTCAGAACTATCAGAAGGAGGTACTTTTAACAACATGTTCCCTACCTGCTTGATTAAAATATGCATGTGGAGTGCTTGCGACATGCTGCACCGCAAAAACGTATCCCATAACTAATAATCAAGTAAAACCATTATAATACTCCAAATACATATTTTTGTAGTCATTAATACTAGAACACAGGCCATTACATGAATACAGCACCAGAACCAAACTCACTACATAAATATAGTACCAGAACCAAACTCACTACATAAATATAGTACCAGAACCAAACTCACTACATAAATACAGCACCAGAACCAAGCTCACTACATAAATACAGCACCAGAACCAAACTCACTACATAAATATAGTACCAGAACCAAACTCACTACATAAATATAGTACCAGAACCAAACTCACTACATAAATACAGCACCAGAACCAAGCTCACTACATAAATACAGCACCAGAACCAAACTCACTACATAAATACAGCACCAGAACCAAACTCACTACATAAATACAGCACCAGAACCAAACTCACAACATAAATATAGTACCAGAACCAAACTCACAACATAAATATAGTACCAGAACCAAACTCACTACATAAATACAGCACCAGAACCAAGCTCACTACATAAATACAGCACCAGAACCAAACTCACTACATAAATACAGCACCAGAACCAAACTCACTACATAAATACAGCACCAGAACCAAACTCACTACATGAATACAGCACCAGAACCAAAAATGCAGCACAAGAACCAAACCCATAACACAAATACATCAGCAGAACCAAATCCAATACATATCTTCAGGACCAGAACCAAGAACAATGAAGGGATAACTGTTTAAGTTTTTACTTTGTGAAACTACTCTTCCTAATATGACCCAAAACAATGGTAAAGCATGATGGGAGGTGTCAGTTCACAAACAAGCCTGGTACATCATAACTCTGCAGACCATATAGTGACTGCAGTACTGATCAAAGACAGCTAATAAACAATGACACATGTGACTTCCACTCTAAGTGTTGTTTTCTTCTCCATCTGACCCAGACCGACATGAGCACTCCCAGATGCAACTTGTCTCTTGAGAGGTTGCCACACAGATTTTTTTTGGATTTTGCTTTTTCATAACCTTTAATATACTTAATCTGTATATTGAGATAAACTCTTAATAATGCCACACATGGCTTCCCCTGAATACTATATAGCAGTGCAACTCACACTGCCTCCAGAGCAGGCCTATCGTCAGCACTCAGTAAACCCAGGCAAATGCCGTACCCAGCAGAGATGGGTCACAGGAGGTCCTAGGCTGTTGAGTCAGGCACAGTAGTCGCCCCCCCCCCCCCCCCCCCTAATTTTAATTTTATCAGTTCTTAAGAAAAAAAGATCTATACTCACCTCCCCTGTCGCTCCCCGGCAACTGTAATGGGTGCCACTGTCGACTGCTCACTTCCACATTGTGTGGTCATGTGACAAGCAATGATCACTGTAATCAATTCCTGGCCTCAGCTCTTCCACACTTGTGTTTTTCTTGAGCATTTTTTTCATGGGATATCGCTGCATTTTTTTTATGTCAATGGGACTTTCCAATGTTAAAAACGCATCGCACAAAAATCGCAAGTTTGTGCTTTGCGATTTTTGTGCAATGGGTTTTTAGTGACCAGTCGATCCAGGAAGTTCTTATCAGTCCGGAAACGCTGACAAATGGACCGGGGAGTTTTCACTCGCATGCTTTTCTGATCTGTTGTCAAACATTTGGGGATCCACTTTGCAGATCGCTTCTTCATGTTCAAATGTTCATGGATAATGACACAAACACGTTCACGAGAAATCCCCATGATGTCGGCTATTCCTTCAGCTGAAATTGGCCGATTCTCCAGTATGAGGTTGTGCGCAGCATCGACGATCTCCGGAACAACAACCTCTCTCGGTCGTCCAGGACGTTCCTCATCATTGGTGCTGAAGTGGCCCGTTTTAAATTTGGCAACCCAGTTCTTAACTGTAGAATATGAAGGGCATTGATCCCCCAATGTCTGCCACATATCACCATGAATATCCTTCGTGGACTTTCATTGCAGAAACAAGAATGTTATCACTCCTCTGCTCTCATTTGCTGTGAATATTGCCTTAGGCTCCGCCATTTTGTTTTCCCGCGTGCCGAGATCACTGTTGCCATAAGCTACAAATACAAAATTTTGAAAACATATATTAGACACATAAGGCTTTCATGTGATGTAACATCCATTACCATAGAAACAAAAAAAGAACACAAAGCCAAAGACTTATCAGCACCCCCTCGTACTAATATAAATTTACTCACCTCCCCCATGGCTTCACATCACCTTCCATCTACCGCCTGGTCTCTTCTGGCCCACATCCTACAAAGAAGACTCCGTGCAGCAGAGGAGGGAGATGAGCATGGCTTTCTGCACCATCGCTGCCACTGTTGATTATATATAATGAAATGGGGGGGGGGGGGAGCGAATTCCGCCATCTTTGTTTCTAGGGTGTACACACTGTGGCAAAAATAACATAACTTTATTCTGTGGGTCGGTACGATTTCTGTGATACCAAAATCATATCGTTTTTTTTTTTTTGCTGTACTACTTATAAAATATTTTTGGAAAAAGATAAAATTATTTTCTGCCGCCATCTTCTTATAGACATGGCTTTTTTATTTTTCTCTCGACATTGTTCTGTTAGAGCTTTTTTTTATTGCAGGACGTCATGTATGGTATTGGTACCATTTTGAAGCACATATAACCTTTTGATTGCTTTTTATTACATTTTTTTCTTGGAGACAGGGTCACCAAAAAAGAGCAATTCTGGCATTGTGGTTTTTTTTTTCTGATGATGTTCTCCATGCAGGATAAATAATGTATTAGGGCTTATTGAGACGACCGTATATCGGCCGGGTTTTCACGCCGACCGATATTCGGCGTTCTTCTCTGCAGGGGGAGGAGGCTGGAAGAGTCGGGAGCAGTGCTCTGAGCTTCCGCCTCCTCTCCGCCCTTCGGTCCTATTTGCAATGGGAGAAGACGGAGCTAAGTTCCGGAACTTAGCTCCACCCCCGCCCCCTCTCATTGCAAATAGGGCCGAGGGGCAGAGAGGGGGCGGGAGCTCAGAGCACTGCTCCCGGCTCTTCCAGCCTCCTCCCCCTGCAGAGAGGGACGCCGTAAATCGGCCGGCGTGAATACCCGGCCGATATACGATCGTCTGACTAAGCCCTTACTTTGATAGATCGGACTTTTACAGACGTGGAGATACCAATTAGGTTTATTTCTATAGATTTTCTATTATGAATAAGGGGAAAAGGCTTTTTCTTCAACTTTTAGTATCCTTTCTTTTCTTATAATAATAAAAAAAAATCTTTATTTTTCACTGGTTTTTACAATCTTTTTATTTCCCATAGGGTACTTGAACTTGCAATTGTGTGATTACTCATAGTGTTCTGACAGGCAGTTTATCAAGCCACGCCACAGATGTGATGGCAGCCCTGATTCAGAATGCCACAGTCTGCCATGGCAGTTGAACAGTACCTCGTGATTTCATCATGAGGGAGGTGTTCAGGACCCCTGAACTGTGATTAGGGGAACTTAAATGTCACTGTCAGAATTGAGCGGTGATTGCGGCTGTTACTGGCAGGTGTCAGCTGTCAACAACAGCCAGCACCCACCCTGCATGTAGTGGGACCGGCCCCCAATCTTACTACAAGCCTTGCCGCTGGAGGGCGTACATGTATGCTCAAAAGCATCAAGGGGTTAATAAATATGGGCCACCAAACTCTCCAGGCGATGTTTTGTATTGCCCAGCATGCAGATGCGTCTCCTCACGTCTGATCAGTGGATTAGATAAAGATACATTTTAGGCTAGGGCTACACAGTGACTCAGGTAACGCAACATGACGGTGCAACATTGCAACATTCTTCTATTGATTGACAATGGGGCAGGTCCTGACTGGCACTGAAATTTATCCCTGGCATTTGCAAGCACACAGGTCTACTTGTTGTGTGGTCACTGTGCAATACGTCAGCGCCTGTGTATTACAGATGATCAGTGTAGGGAACTGCATTGCGTCTCTCAAGTGACCCTTTAACCCTTTGCCATTTAATTTTGGATTCAGGGTTTCCTAGGGGACTTTCTCTTTCTGCAATTATACAATGGTGCCATCTGCTGCCCAGAGCCAGTACTGCGGTATGGGACATGCTGGAGAGACCCCCAACAACAGAGCGGCCAGTAATATACAGTAAGAATACCCAGACGGACGTCTTCCGACATCGGAGCTGTACAGCCTTCAAATCAGAATGTCTTCAGACGACAGACAGTGGATTGGAAAGGGTTAAAGCAGCACTAGAAGTCAGGTGTTTTACTAGAGTCTAAAAAGATCAGGAGTGCAAGCCTTACGGCCTTTTTTACACGGGCGACAGCGATATCGCCGCAAGAAAATCGCACTGGTATCGTAGCTGTGTTCGATATTGCGATTTTGTGTTGCTACAAAGTCGCACAACTTTGTAGCACTCTGTTGCTGGGATTTTCAGGGGGGACTTGAAATATAAACCCTACCCCGAAAATAATCCCTAACTGCATTTAGAAAAAACAAAACAAAACCAACACATCACTTAAGAGAGGCAGACCACTCCGCCGCACGTCTCCTTCTGAAGCTCTGGCACTTGTCTGTAGTCTTTTGTCAGCGCTTCCTGGTTCGGGGGTTCTAAAACCCCGCCCCCAGGAAGCGCTGGCTTTGATTGGTTCATTGAACGCTGCAGTGATTGAAAACCAATCAAAGCCAGCGCTTCTTGGAGGCGGGGTTTTTAAACTCCTTCACCAGGAAGTGCTGACAGAAGACAACAGACAAGTTCGGGAGAAGTGCGGTGGAAGTGAACAACACCTGTTAGATGATGCATTGTTTTTTTGTTGTTTTTTTTTATGCAGCTAGGGCTTATTTTAGGGGAGACAGTAGGATTTCCTGCGATGCAACACAAAGGAAGGCTCCATAGGGAAATATGGGCTACAAAACATTGCATTCAATATTCAGCTCGTAATCTAGCAGCCAACAAAACATCGCTAGTGTGAAGGAACCCATTGGAAAGCACGGGCTTCACATACATGTGATTTGTAGCGCTGTCGCAGCGCAAGAACATCGTGAGATTTTGTTACCCGTGTGAAAGCAGCCTAATACATATGTCTCGCCACCTCCAGCCTCTCACCCCAAACAAAACTCCAGGACAAACACACAATTCACACGGGGTGGATTTGCTGCTGAATGAACACAGAGATTTTGAAAATGCCACGGATGTAAAGCCCATGGTTTCCTATGAGTTCTGGGTGGAGAGGAAGTCTCCAATGAAGCTAATGGGACCTTTAGAATAGGCCGCACGACGCACCGCAAGCCGCAGTAAATTCTGCACCAAAACCTGCAGGCTCCCTGCGGATTCTGATGCAGAATTGAAAATGGCTTAAAACCTGCCTGTAATTCCACAGTTAGACCTGCGGGTTTGGCTGTAATTCCGTGAAAGGTCTCAAATAGGTTGTGGACCTTAGGCGAGCTCTAAATTGGGCAAAATTGCTGTGGGCATTATGCAGCTGAATACCTGCTGCAAATCTGCAGCCACCAAGTCCACACCATTTAAGCTGCTTTCACACAGGCTACAAAATTGTGCGATTTTCTCGTGATGCCAGAGTGCTACAAAAAGCACGTATATGAAGCCCATGCTTTCCTATCGATTCCTTCACATTAGCAATGTTTTGCCTGATGCTACCTTACAAGAAAAAAAAAATTGCGGCATGCTTTATATTGCTGTGATTTGCGATGTTTTGTAGCCCATGTCCCGCCTTCGTTTTTGTTGCATCGCACAAAATAGGGGGTTTCGCGCGATGCAATGTGATAGGGGTCAATCATATTTTTAATAACCTAACATAAGAAAGATAAGGAAACAGTGTAATAAATGTGACATTAGTTATTTGGTTATATAATGTTATGTATTATGGAAATGAAAAATATGTAAAACATTCTGGAAGTTGCTAGTAGAATTTGGATATAGAATCATATGTAAAAAGGTATATTAAAGCGTTTATTTGAATATAGATTATAGAATACTAAATGTATGATTAATTAGATTTTATTCAGCTATCTTACTGAATCCCAACTTCTTAACAATGTACTGACTCCCAAGTAGGTGGCTGAACCAGTTTTGTTTATGTGTAAACTAGAAACAATGCCCCCTCTTTTGATGTGCAAATTGTTGATGGACCTTTAAGATTACATTCTGATTAAGTAGGTACTCAGCCAGCCAGGAGTCAACCTTTATTATCACATGTAACTGTTTTATGTCTACTTCAAACAGCTTTGTTGATACCTTTTGTTTAGAAGGCTTTTGATTTACAGCCATGTTGTAATCTGTTGGAATGTGGACTTGGTCACCAAAAGTAGATTGAAACTTGGTATCAGGTAACATATGGAAACGCCTTCTTTTCATCTTGCATATAACCAGCAATGTTCAACAATAAAGTAGAACTCATACTGATATCACTAGACGGTCTGTGTAGTGGCTTATTATGGTTCTCAACTATGAGTACTCAATATAATATTTCCTCTTAATTTGGACACAGGCAACATTCGCATTTCGGTCTGCGTTGCAGACCCCCCACACAATGCTACTTTAACATTAGAAAGTCCTATTCTCTTTCTTGCACAAAAATTGCTACAAAGTCACGCGACGAAATCACAATATCGCCACGAGAAAATGGAGCGATAACGCACAAAAAACATGGTAACACAGCTGTGATATTGCGGCGATTTTCTTGCAGCAATATCGCTGTTCCCCGTGTGAAAGGCGCCTAAGGTGAGTATTTAGATGCATTTTTAGTTGCAGATCTGCTGCCAGATTTATTGTATCTCAAGGGTTAAATTCTGCAGCAGAAATCCGCAGCATATATAGATGTGCCGTGGATTCTAAAGCGTTCCGCAGGGTTTACAATTCGCATGAACGCAGCCCTAGAGCTACAATTTTGTACAAAATCACAAGAAAAATAAACTGTGATTAAAAGAAACTATCTGCATACCGTAAACCCTGAAAAGGCCAATCTGTGGTTTCAGTAACCCTTTGCAATCCAATTTTGGATTCAGGGTTTCCTAGGGGGCTTTCTCTTTCTGCCATTATACAATGGCGCCATCTGCTGCCTAGAGCCAGTACTGCGGTATGGAACATGCTGGAGAGGCCCCCAACAACAGAGCGGCCAGTAATCTACAGTAAGAATACCCTATCGGACGTCTTCCGACATTGGAGCTGTACAGCCTTCAATCAGAGTGTCTAAAAAAGTCAGACAGTGGATTGGAAAGGGTTAAAAGGGTTTTCCCACTACTTAAAAATTGGGCTCACAGCCGCTCTGTCCTTCCTGGTTCCTGCTTACCGAGACATGTGACTGCTGCAGCCAATCACTGGCTTTAGAAGGTCACTGCAGTGGCCAGTGATTGGCTGCAGCAGTCACATGTCCCAGCCAGCAGCAGCCAGGAAGGGCAGAGCGGCTGTAAAGCAATTTTAAGTCACGGTCTTACTGCAATGAATCCATGCAGTAATAATAGGCGAGAACAGCAGAGAAACAAAGCATGAAATTAAATAGATTAGCTATAAAGTAATGGCAACATTATTATTAGATGGCCACTAGAGGGCTCCCATTCTCTATACTAAAGGCAGACTGCATAGTTAGAGTCGCGGTAATGACGCCATAGATAAAATGTTGGCCTCAGATGTTAGAAGACAAGACTATATGAAGAATGACAGCCCTCTAGTGGCCATGTCTGGTAAAGCTGCAAGCTCTGCATTCACAACTGTTGAGGCCTCCTCATGTTACCTGAGTTAGTTAAAAATGAAAAGCAAATGCTCTTTCTGTTATTTTATTACCCTGGTTTTCTTGCAATTGCTCCTTTTTCTAAAAGGAGACTACCATGCATTATCTTCGTGTGCATTTATCAGTTACAACGATATCACTGTGTATATTATCTCTATACTGTGACGTCATTGTGCTTATTATCCCTTTACTGTGACATCACTGTGTTTATTATCCTTGTACTGTGACATAACTTTGTGCATTACCCCTATACTGTGACATCACTGTACATATTATTTCCATACTGTGGCATCACTGTTCATCATTCCTGTAGTGTGACATCACTTTGTACATCATTTCTATAGTGTGGCATCACTGTATTTATTACCTCTGTACTGTGAAATCACTTTATTCCCTCAGTACTGTGACATCACGGTATATATTATCCCTGTACTGTGACATCACTGTGTTTATTATTAGAGATGAGCGAACCTACTCGTTTTGAGTAATTACTCGATCGAGCACCGCGATTTTCGAGTACTTCCGTACTCGGGTGAAAAGATTCGGGGGTCGCCGGGGGGCGGGGGGAGGCGTGGTGGAGCGGGGGGTAGCAGCGGGGAACAGGGGGGAGCCCTCTCTCTCTCCCTCTCCCCCCCACTCCCCGCTGCAACCCCCCACTCACCCACGGGGCCCCCCGAATCTTTTCGCCTGAGTACGGAAGTACTCGAAAATCGCGGTGCTCGAGCGAAAAAGGGGCGTGGCTGAGTAGGTTCGCTCATCTCTATTTATTATCCCTGTACTGTGACATTACTGTGTTTATTATCCCTGTACTGTGACATCACTGTGCTTATTATCCCTGTATTTTGACATCACTGTGTTTATTATCCTTGTACTGTGAAATCACTGTTTATTACCCATGGACTTTGACATCACAGTGTTTATCATTTCTGTCCTGTGACATCACAGTATTTATTATCTTTGTACTGTAACATCATTGTATATTTATCTCTGTACTGTGAAATCACTGTGTTTATTATCCTAGTACTTTGACATCACTTTGTGCATTAGTTCTGTACTGTGACATCACAGCATCTATTATCTTTGTACTGTGACATAACTTTGTGCATTTTTTCCTGTACTGTGATGTCACAGTATTTATTATCTTTGTACTTTGACATCACTGTGTTTATCATCCCTGTTCTTTGACATCACTTTATGCATTATCTTTCTTTTGTGACATCACAATGTCTTTTATCCCTGTACTTTGACATCACCGTATTTATTATTCCTGCAATTTGACATCACAGTATTTATCATCCCTGTACTGTGATATCACTGTCTATATTATCCCTGTACTGTGATATCACTGTGTTTATTACCCCTGTACTGCGACATCATTGTGTTTATTATCCCTGTACTTTAACATTGCTGTGTTTATTATCATTGTACTGTGACATCATTTTTTGCATTATCTGTGTACACTGAAATTACTGTTTATTACCCCATTACTTAAAGGGGTTGTCCCGCGAAAGCAAGTGGGGTATACACTTCTGTATGGCCATATTAATGCACTTTGTAATGTACATTGTGCATTAATTATGAGCCATACAGAAGTTATCAGAAGTTTTTCACTTACCTGCTCCGTTGCTAGCGTCCTCGTTTCCATGGAGCCGTCTAATTTTCAGCGTCTAATCGCCGGATTAGACGCGCTTGCGCAGTCCGGTCTTCTTGTTTTCTGAATGGGGCCGCTCGTGCCGGAGACCGGCTCCTGGTAGCTCCGCCCCGTCACGTGCCGATTCCAGCCAATCAGGAGGCTGGAATCGGCAATGGACCGCACAGAAGCCCTGCGGTCCACCGAGGGAGAAGATCCCGGCGGCCATCTTCAGCAGGTAAGTAAGAAGTCACCGGAGCGCGGGGATTCAGGTAAGCGCTGTGCGGTGTTCTTTTTTAACCCCTGCATCGGGTTTGTCTCGCGCCGAACAGGGGGGGCTGTTGAAAAAAAAACAAAAAACGTTTCGGCGCGGGACAACCCCTTTAATAAGAGAAACCAAGTAATCTTGTAGATATGACACCTTTTAATGGCTAACAAAAATACATGATGTTATAGCGAGCTTTCAAACCTACTCAGGGTTCTTCCTCAGGCATAATGGAACAAATCTAAAAACATATTTATATTAAAACATATACACATGATCACATGAGAGGGCACAACCGTGGTGAACTTAATTTGCACTTAGATGAATACCAGAGACAGGGTAAGAGGGCACAGACATGTTGTGATTAATAGCACTTAGATAAATACCAGGGAGGGATGACCATAACAGTAAATAATTAGTCCAGTGACAAGGAATGTAAAAGTTTATAGTCTCTAAACTGATGTTAGGGGGTCAACAGGCTAGCATGTTATCTCTGCTCTGGGTTTCCCATATCTCATAATCTCCACTGATGTAAAAAAAAACCTTCTGAGATTCATACAGTTTGCGATAATACCAAAGGTGGTTATAAACTCATATTTCCAAATCTTCTGTGATGTTGGGACTTAAAATTGCCTTTAAGTATAATAACTTCTATATGATGTATGCTCTGTCCATAACTAGAAAAATGCTTTTCCACAGGTAATACTGCTTTTCTCTTTTTAATCGCGAGGCAGTGAGACCTCATCCTGGCTTTCAGTTTTTGTCCCGTTTCTCCAACATAAAGGGCCCCAACAGGACATTCACTGCACCGGATCAGGTACACAACATCAGATGTGGAACATGTGAATGTCCCCGGATCTTATAGTCCTGCTGTGTTTTGGGGATTTGTATCCTGTCTGCAGTCAGTACATGTGAGCAGGTATTGCAGCTCCTTACATTGCAGGGATACGTTCCTTTTTGTGTGTCAGAGGACAATGCACTCCTGATTATACAGTTCCTCTAATTAGGAGGTTGCCTGTAACATAGGAGGGGAGGGGCCCGGAATATGATTCTCAGACGGTCATTCTTGTGTAGTGTATGATGGAGTTTCTTTGCAGTTTTCCTTAGTACCCATAGCAGGTTTATTATCCTTTTACTGACATCACAGATTTTTCTCTCCAAATTCTGATGTCACTGTGTACATTATTATTTTACCGTGACCTGATTTTCTGCCTTTGAAGGGCATACAGTTTAGTAGTGTTTGATGTTTTTGTGATACTGTTTCATTACAGCTCTGTCTCTTTAATAGGAGGCAGGAACATACTTTGAGTGAGAATATTTCCAGAAAGGATGGAATTGTGTAACTGCCACTCTGTGGACAGAGGAAGAAGGGATGCTGGTTGATGCTGCAGAGTCTTAGGGATTGTCCTATGGACAGTTTTTCTTCCAGTGAAAGGGGATGTAAGGAGAATTTATGTGTTTATAAAAGAGAAGACGATCCCAGATCTCGTGCAGAAGTCTGAGCCCAGGAGAAATTCAAATCAAACCAGCTTATGTGGTATCAAGTGATTTCTACTTTATTCTGAGGTGGACAAAGTATATATACCCTAAATGACATCACAGCAAAAATTATATACCTCCAAAATTGATAGAATATATGATAGGCTAAAATAAAAATGATTAACATAAGTTACACCTTCTAGGGTGTATCTATTACATACAATGAGACCATTATGAATTCAGGAGAAAGGAATGCATGTAATGCTTTACAGGCCTACCCCCTGTAGTCTATAGTTTCCTGTCTATAGATATGCATACATGGGGGGTCTAGTAGACTCTCATCTTTCCTGAGAAGACATGGAGGCCTAAAGAAGGGTTACATTTAACCCCTTACTCATACTAGTATCATGCTCTACAATGCAATATAGAATAATTAACTGATACATTGATCTACAATTTTCTTAACATTCCCCACTTTAGATCAATACATCAACACAGTATAATAGTAAATACACATATATAATGACTCTACCACAGACCCCCTGGCTGAGGCCCGAAGCTTTATTACCAGGACGCCTGGGTTCACACTTCAAGACTAAGTATATAATTATTTCATATAAAAGCATTACATTGATATATATATATATATATATATATATATATATATATATATATATATCTAAAGTCATTCCACCAATTGTACCCACAATTAGGCCCGCCCCCAAGAGAAGCTTGGCCTTGATTTATTATGAGATTGATGTTTCTTTCTTCATATATAAATGATTGTCCATTATGATATAAAATCTTACTTATTGAAATGTCACTCAGTTATTAGAGCAATCCTCCGGTACAATCAGGACACACTGGAATCAAAATGTCACACTTCAAAATCATCAAAGAAAAATGGCGCTTTCTTCATAGAACTTTTAACCATCACTTGTCATAAAAGGTGGTCACCTGACCCAGTAAGCCATCCTGTTCTTCGTCATCTTGTATATTTTGGAACATAGTTTTGGTGATGGAAGTGTTAATAAGGTTTTGTAACAGTCCTCGAATACATGGAATACAGCAGCAACCACAGAGTACTAGAATGGAGGCAAATACTGACATAGAGACTAATGTGGAGTATATGACTTGTGACCAGTGTCCAAACAAGTTTTCCAACCAGTCTGTGAATGGATTGTCTATACCAGAGTTATCAGCTAGTTCATTTTATTATGCATTTAACCCTTCCAGTGCTCGAGTAACACTACCATCAGGTGCTGTGTTATTAGGAATGAAAGTACAACAATATCCTCCAATCATTTTACAAACTCCTCCTTTTTCTGCTAGTAACATATCAAGAGCCATTCTATTTTGCCATGCAATGAGTGAGGTAGGTCCTAGTTGTTCCGCTAGGCCCTTGATTGCATCTCTTGCATAATTAACAAATCTCTGTTGGTTATAGTATGTGTAATTAATCCGGTCTACATCTTTATTCACTGTTACCCACCATACGAGAAGAGACTCAAACCCCCTGCAGCCATCCGATTTCTCGTCCCATACTCGTCCGGTACCCCCCTTGGGACCCCGATGGGTCAGAGGAACCTTTGGGAGAGGTGTTCCTAGTTCTCCAGACACGGCCCTTGCTGTTGCCCTCGGAGGTCTTTAGGTACATAGGCATTATCAGTTGTACCAAGCACAATCCCGTTAGGGGCCGTACCTGGCACCTGTTCTAGGCCCGGTCACCACACAACCCCCACACGTCTGCGCGTGCTCTCTGTAGCTCAGGCCATATCCCAGAAAATAGCGTACCCTGTACAGCTCTCCTCTCCACACAGCATCCCTCAGGCAGTCTCCCGTAGTCTGCCTTGGTCCCATTACCAGGTAGCGCGAAGCAAGTATAACCCCAGGATCAGAGGCAACAGCAGGTATTTGGTCCCTGCTCACAGGTGGAAACAGCAAACTCAATGTATAACATGGATCACTTATCTGTGGGGGGTAGGTACAGTTAAGAAGCTTAATCACACATTTTACGTTCATCACAGCTTGAAGACTTGTCATTAACTTTTATCTATCGTGGGGTCAAGTCTTCCTATCTCATATAATTATTAACATTCTCTATACACAATATTTACTGCATAACATTAAGATTTACACAACTACTACTACTCCAATCATCTGCAGTCGCTTGATCCTCCAACGTTAACACCCCCCCTCAGGAATTTCTCTTATCAGGGAGAGGTGATGGAGTAAGATAAACAGAGCTTTAGCTGTGTCTGGACTACTACGGATAACTGCAGCATCCTTGTGCTATCCTTCCCGTAATAGGGACACTCAGCTCTCACATTATCAACAACTTCATTATTATTATATCTTACATGACATTATCACATTGAAAACACCATTTAACAATCAAACTCACTGCAAACCAATCACAGAACGGACATGTACACAAATAACAGCAAGAATGGACATTCCCTATTCACACAGGTTTATACTAAACTTCATTCCTGATCATCTTCATTACAGGTCTATTCATATCAAGCAAGCAGAGCATGGCTAGTCAGTCACACTCCCCCCTCCCTTTTTCTCACTGAACTCTAAAGCTGAAAGGTGGGGGTGAGGGTGAAAGAAGCATTCCCATGTAACAGACGATTTAACCATTTGTGAGCTGACCCCAGCACACAGAGCAGCACTCAGGCCATTGTCATCTTCATCTAATACTACTGTAAACCTTCATTCCTTCACTGTGTGATCCCAGGACTGTCTGCATCATGTAATCATCCCTTCTGTCCTGCTGCCTACTATCCCTGGTCCTTGTCAGCAACACCGTCACCCATAGCAACCTGTCCCCTCACTACCATCACCCATAGCAACCTGTCACCTCCCTACCATCACCCATAGCAACCTGTCCCCTCACTACCTGACACTTATCTGAAGGAGACCTTACATATTCCTCTGCTACGACTAAATATCCCGCAGTATCATACTGACCCTATCTTATAGCACACACCTCAGGTAGACAACATATCATCAACACACAGAGGACAGTGATGGAGGCTTCTGACTATCCCTATGCAGTTCAGAGAAGGCACTAATCACTGGTGTTGTGTACTACAAGTACAAGCATTGGGATGCCAGGTAGAAGGTACAGCTATGGGATGTAAGGAGCCAAGATGGCGCCTGGGCGGTGGCTGAAGGTCTTACAGCAGGTACTAAAATGGCCGCAGGCCATGACTGGCACTAAGATGGCCGCCAGGGACGTGGCCTGACTAGGAGTACGATCAAGCCAGGCAAGCATCTAGCCACGCCTTACCCCTTTGTGTGCAATGCCAACAAGTCCCTCATCTGACACACATCTATAATAATCTTTGTATATAGCGCCAACATATCCCGCAGCGCTTACATAGACAGGGGGATACAGAAAGACAATACAAACATTACAGAACCACGGTTACATAGTAATCAGCTGATGGAAACAGTAGGGGTGCGGGTCCTGCTCCAACGAGCTTACATACTACAAGTAATGGGGTGATACAGAAGGTAAAGGGCTGGAGATGTGCACGGTATGGCGGGGTGGAGATGTGCACGGTATGGCGAGGTGGAGAGTGAGGGATGTTATACACATAGACAATGGTCAGACATTTAGCCGTGTGACGGCAGAAACAGTGTGACTGCAGGAGCGGTTTATGACGGCTAGCAGGGATTGCAGTCAATAAGTCAGGAAGCAGATCTACCAGTATGGCGCTCGTCACTCCTTCTATAGAAGTTACACTCAGAGCTCTCCCAGCATCCCCCATGTGTCGGACGGCGCCCCCTCCTGGTCTTATACTCCCTTCTGCATTGTGTTTAGCACAAATAATACAAGACAAAAAATTTTTTTTAGTAGTTTGTAAACCCCTAGGCTGTGAATACTTCCCATATGAGTGCCACCATCCCCCCTGTTGAGACATGACACAGGCCATGGCTCAAAACTGCTGCACATCTGAAGAACAATTTAGGTAAGATAGTTTTTTTTTCATCTACGGAGATGTACAGCCCATCTACAAGAGTGTATTCAGCATCTACAAGAGATACCTCCTGCAGATCTGGTCTGAGTAACACCTCATGTGCCATCTCTCCTAGACAATTGTGTGGAGGACCGTCTGAAGAAATAGGCAGTAAGGTAGATGGATGGCGCGTAGTACATCCCTAGGTTGTCAGGTGTGGCTGTGAGAGCAGTAGTGTCCTGCAGGGGGATGTCTAGAAGGACTAAGATATGAGTATAACTAACTGCGTGCGGTACTCAGTGTGTGGGGGGACAGCACTATAGTGGCAGAAGATTTGATTGCTTCAGCTGCTGCTACTACTGCTTGTACACAGGGGGGGAGCGCACGGGCCACTGGATCTAATCTGCAAGAGTAGTATGCCAGCGGTCTCTGTTTCCCACCGTGTTCTTGAGTTAACACAGAGGTCATATATCCTTCCCCTGAGTCAACAGTTAGCACAAAGGGCTTGCTGTAATTTGGGAGGCCCAAGACAGATGTGCCCACCAGAGTCTGTTTTAATGTAACAAAGGCTTCTTCAGAGGACCCATCCCACTGGATCTTATCAGCTGCAGCCAGAAGTTCATCACAGATGAGTCTGGTAAGAAGCGCTGTCAGAGATGCAGAATTTGGGATCCAGGAGCTGCAGAAGTTTGTCTGTTACGATCGTGTGGGCAGGCAAAGCACGGAACCCACATGATCATGACCAAAGGGGACACACACGGGTATCACCAGGGTCACACGGGACTCACACCGGTTTCAGGCAACTGACCCTGTGCTACAAGGGAGGATGACAGTGGCCCTACCTAAGCGGGGACATTGCCCTAATAAGGGCAGCCCAGCGGTCTTCGGATCTGGGCCCTAGCTGATCCTAGGAGCCACACACCAGAACAGGATGCATTCACATGCCACATGACAGACCCAGAATACACTGCATACAACATGCAACCACTAGTAACAGATTGGAAGCTGAATATAATATCAGGTATTAAGTGACATGTTGTACAATATGTTGAAAGCTAGCAGGCCACTTCACGGCTCCTGGTTATACCGCTAGTCCCTACACTAACCAGGAGTCCAGCAAACCCAGACAGCGTTCACACCGCACGCTGCAACAGGACACAACACAGATTGCCGGACACACAGCAAACTAACACAAAACTGACAGAATTTAAACGTACAAACGGACATGAACCTGATCACACTGCAAACCTCACCAGACAAGCATTCATGACTGCTCACCTGAGGGGCCATACAGACTGACCAGGGGATTGGCTAGCAGACAGTACCACACCCAGCCAGCTCAATCATTAACCCTGTGAGTGCTGTGCTGCTGGAAACACAATAGAACAACATATCCCAGCAGCACACGTAACATTGTCATTCCCAAAGAGGACATCATTTTCTCAAGGTTTTGGGACCTCCAGAATTGCTTGCCTACCTTCATCTGACAGGTTATACCCCAAATATTTAACTGTTTACTGACAATATTGGAGTTTCTACCTGTTTACTTTATGGCCTTGGTCATACATAAACCTCAAGAGTGTGACTGTGTCCCCCCCACAATTCTCTCCACTGTCTGCTGTTAGCTACCAACATACAGTAGTAGCTGACTACCTCTAAGAGGCTGGGACTGGGCTAAGTGTACTGACATAGCCTGGGAGACAATTGTTGGAGATTCACAGCAGCCCTGAGGTACTCTGGTGAAGGTATACCTAATGTTATCATAATATCTCATCTCAACACATTTACTGGACATATTCAAGACTATATAATCTGACATTCACAGGCTTATTTGTCTCTAGGTCTGTTATAACTGGTTCAGAGAGGGATTCCCTGTGGGTCCGGCCATTAACCCCTCTTACCAGGATATGACTATTACTACATTTTATATTGGCCACATATTGGGATGTATTAATGTCCTGGTGGCTCCTGAGCCCACCAGGAAAGTAATCATCCGCCCATTCACCTGGAGATCTATCTCAGGCAGTGGAAATTGCCATGAGATCCTCCAAGTGTTGTACATCGACCCCTCCTAGTCATTTTTCCCCAAGGTGGCTGAGAACATTGTTTCTCAGGGCACTCTCAGGCAAAATCACTAGACTTCCCATAATTCCAACATACATTTAAATCCCTGAGCTCTGCTTCTTCCTCTGTCTCTACTTTCACATCCTCTCGCTATCCAATAACCTCTCTGACTTTCTTGAACCATCATATCACATTCTTCTCATATAAAAAACCTCACTTTCTCACCCTTTTCTTTGTAACACTTTTCTGCATGTTTTGCATATTGCAAAACATCCTGCAAGGATCCCATCCTCAGGGTAACCATGTATCTCATTATATAACCTCCTATTCCCTTCTGATTATACTATGGAAGGGATCTACCATCTCCTCCTCACACATTCGCTTCATGCAATATAAGACAACAATACAAATAGTACATTATGTTAGTAGGCGGCCGCCCTCTTCATATTCTTAGTTACTCTATAACACAATATCAAAGAGAAAGTAATAGAAAGATAAGGAGTAAAGTTCCTGGACACCCCTGTGTCCCATGACGTCATCTAACCACTTTTTACGTGTCGCACGGAGTTAATTCTTTCCTGTAGCCTTCTCACAATGGCTATGGTCTCACATAGACTACTGCTATTGTCCTTTGACAACCTATTCGTCTATACTTGTCTCTCATTTACAATACACATTGTAAATTCTACTAACACTAAAGTATACAGAAGAAGAAGAAGAGAGAAGAAAAGTTTAACCATTGTTATACTTACTACACGTTATCTGGGAGGCTTCCAAATTCTCCGGCTAGTTCGGAAAAACGTCACTGTTTCAGACAGGATACCCGACTGGCCTCTAATGACGTCTAAGCAAGACGGAGGTCTTTTAATGATCGGAGAGTACTTCAGACCCACCTTTTCACAGCCAGGCTATCCTTTCCCTCTGCAGTGAGTAATTCCGGCTCAAAGGACCAAAAATGTAAGGAGAATTTATGTGTTTATAAAAGAGAAGACGATCCCAGATCTCATGCAGAAGTCTGAGCCCAGGAGAAATTCAAATCAAACCAGCTTATGTGGTATCAAGTGATTTCTACTTTATTCTGAGGTGGACAAAGTATATATACCCTAAATGACATCACAGCAAAAATTATATACCTCCAAAATTGATAGAATATATGATAGGCTAAAATAAAAATGATTAACATAAGTTACACCTTCTAGGGTGTATCTATTACATACAATGAGACCATTATGAAGTCTATAGTTTCCTGTCTATAGATATGCATACATGGGGGGTCTAGTAGACTCTCATCTTTCCTGAGAAGACATGGAGGCCTAAAGAAGGGTTACATTTAACCCCTTACTCATACTAGTATCATGCTCTACAATGCAATATAGAATAATTAACTGATACATTGATCTACAATTTTCTTAACAGGGGAAAGTGGTACAGCAGAGTCAATCTCTTTCCCTGTTTATCTCCGACAACACCTAGCTTGTCTATAAGAGCTGCATGTATCCCGAAAATTATAGGCCCCTTTTAGATCTAGTTTGGTAAAAACTTTGACACAATGGAGTCTTTCCAGCAATTCCGGAATTAGGGGAGAGAATAGCGATTTTTAACAGCAATTTTATTTAGTTCTCTGTAATCAATACATGGCTGCAAGCTTGAGTCCTTCTTCTCTACAAAAAACAAAGGTGCTCCAGCTAAGGATGAAGGTCACTGAAGCCTTTCTTTAACTTTTTGTCCAGGTTTTCTCTGAGTACTTTTAATTCTGGTTCAGTAAGATTGAAAATTCGCCCGAAAGGAATGGTTGTTCCAGGAAGCAATTCTATTGGACAATCATATGGCTGATGAGGGAGAAGTTAGTCAGCTTTTTTCTTGCTGCAGACATCACTAAATTGCTGGTACTGAGGTGGCAACTTATCACAACTCTGATGACAATCCTCAGAAACTTGGGTTTGTTTAAGGGCAGGCAAAGCCATCAAACAATTTTCCCTGCAGTACTCAGAGGGTAAGGTAATAGTAGTTGAACCCCAGTCGATAGAGGGGTAATGAATAGAAAACCAAATGATTCCTAGAATAACTGGAACCTTGGGAGAAGTTCAATACAGATTTTAAGTTCAATTGTCTCACGAGTTACAGGCCTTATTTGGAATCATTTGGTTTTCTATCAATAATCCTTGAATGCCTGCCATATTGCAGTATGATGTAATGCTTTGGCATTAAATCATACTGTAGGAGCGATAAAAAAAATAAATAAATAAAATCAATAAAGCTTTACAAATTGTAAAAAAAAAACTACTAAAAGTTTGAATCACCCCCTTGAATTCAATGAATGGCCGAGCGCTGCCAGTGATTGCCTGAGCGATGTGACCAATCGCAGCCAGCGCTCAGCTGTCATTCAATGAGTGGCTGAACACTACTTGTGATTGGTTGAGCACTCAGCCAATCAGACACAGCCGTTTAAGCAGGCGGGGATTTTAAATCCCTGACTGCTGGAAGAGCTTCAGAGCAGTGCAGGGAGACAAGCGGCTAGACGCGCCTGAGCCCCGACAACGGTGGAGAGGTGAGTATATATATTTTTTACACATGTTAGGAATGATTTTTCAGGGAAGGGCTTATATTTAAAGCCCTTCCCCGAAAATCACTGCAGGGGTTGCTGGTAGCCTATTGCAGCAGCTTCGGGCCCCATTGTGCACGTGTATGGGAGCGCGAATACGTGCTCATCTGAATGAGGCCTTAAGGAAAACTCCTGCACAAGTATCAGATACTTCTGGCTGGTAAAGCCAGCTAGCAGCATGGTCAGATGGGAGGCCACTGGAGACATGTGTGAGCTGCCAGGGCCATGTCACGGGGGATGCGGGGGGCTAAAAGGGGCATGCCCTGGAAATTCCCTGTCAGTGACACCAGCCTACCTGTGTGCCATGTATTCAGCTGCAGGCCCTCGGGAGAATAAAGGAGCTGAATGCAGATAACAGACCACCTGCTGTTATCTGCATACAGTGCAGGGAGGTCCATTTACATGAAAATAAAGCTAATAAGCTATTAATGGGCATTAGTGCCAATTTGCAGCTTATGCAAAATGATCGCTCAAACTGTCAATCATCTTATCTTTTGAATGAATTTTGAGCAATCATCTTTGTGTGCAAATGGGGCCTAGGAAAAACATTCACCTAGGAGTTAGATTCTCGAAGACATGCCAGAGTCAAAATTCAGATTAGGGTGAAGTCTTTTAAAAAAGATTATTAGTTGTGTGAGGGTCCTAGCCAAATATGCATTATATTTTCAGAATCGGGTGGGCCAGCTGAACAAAACGCATCTAAACACATTGAGATCCGAGACCCAGAACACCCCTGAACCGTGTTTCCACGTACCTGGGCATCATTTATGTGTCATGCTTGGTATCGCTGAATAGTTAAAATCATGACCGGAAATATACCAGGCACAAATTCCCAATCGGAGGATCGCTTGCAGAGATATGGGAAAAATGGGGAATTACGATTTTTCCACAAGGGATACATGCCGCCAACCCAAACCTTCAGAATTACATCAGAGGGGGCGGGGGAAGGTATGTCCTGAGGGAGACTTTAAAAACTGGCGCATCAGAAAGAATGTCAAACCTACTGAGATACACCCCAGTGTAAGCACTTTCCCATTGCCTGTGTGACTCAACCAGGAATTCGACCGATATCCAGCCTGGTATCTTTATTTTATCCCTAATTTTTTTTAGTACTATTTGTGTGTGTATACCTGTATAACATTATACTCCCAGGTAACAACCTTTTTGTATATCTTTTGTATATTTATATATATATATGCACTGCTAGTCTTTTTTAAAATAAATCTGCAATTTATTAGTTAAGCCTTGTCCATTTTAAAATGAACCATAAACTCTGAAGATTGTATTCATAATTCAGTCTGGGTCCCAGCTTCCCTGAACAGGTGGTGTTGGCAGCGTGTGTATGTAAGCGGCATTGTAGCGTGCTGGAGTGCGTTAGGCCGGATCAGGGAATGATTTGTGCTTTTGGCCTGCAAGTGGCACGACCCTGTGAAAGCTGGTTACAAATCCACCTGTAGTCTGGCGACTCCACACACTCAATCTCTCTAGAGTGATCAATCAGGGCTCTGCCATGACCAGTGTTCGCAGTGGTGAGAGCGCTCGGAATAGTCGATCTGTGTCAAATCGGTGATAGAGGCGGAATAGGTCAGGTCTCCCGTCTCCCATCTGTGACGGGAATAATCCCCATAGCTCCACCTCCTTGATACATTGCCTGTATATGTGGAGGAAGTAAAGATACATCATTTTGTGACGTGAGGAACTTTTCTGCACCTTATGCCGCTCAGTGGCCTTATTTTTTGGAGGAACGATTATTGCTGTGATGACTTTTGGGCATCTGCTCCAGACAGGTCGTCCTTTGTAAAAGGACCCTTACTAGTGTGTGCTTGTGAAAATATGTACATACAATTGCAAACAGGTTTATTTGCCAAATGTGCTTACTTTTAGCTGTTTGCAAAAACAATCAAACAAGAACAATTTAACTACTTTCCCGCTTAACCAGTTTTGGCCTATTTGACCAAGCTCAATTTTTCAAATCTGACATGTTTAACTCTATGTGTAAATAACTTTGGAATGCAATTACTCATTCAAGTAATTCAGAGATTGTTTTTTTCATGACACATTTTACTTTATATCCATAGTAAAGATTGGTTGGTATGTTTTGCGTTTATTTAGAAAATGTAGCATTTTTCAAAATTTGATATTTTGACATTTTCTGCTTGTCATACCACAAAAAAAATAGTTAATAAATAACATTTACCATATGCCCATAATTTTTTAACTTTCCTTTTTATTTTTTTTCAGATGTTACAAGGCTTAAACATATAGCAGCATTTTTTTTAATTTGGAAGAATATTTCCAAACTCAATTTTATGACAGCCATCACATGCTGGAGACCAATGTCTGATTTATTGGTGGCAGGGAGGGGATGCAGTTTATGTGGGGAAAAAAAGCACAGTGCTCACCTCCCGCTGCTTTGATGCTTCCCCTCTGTGCCTCTCTGGTCTTTTGTTTACGGGCGCTACAGTGATCACATGGGTTGTTTACCCATGTGACAGCTGCTGCCAATAGGAGGACACTGATGTCACTCGGAGTGATGTCACTGATAACGTTCCATAAACCTACATTAGAAGCCCACATGACAGGTTTACAGGATGCCAATGGGCCTTCTCACCCAATGACATCACCTGTCAGATACCACAGTGGATCCTGCACTTATATTTACTTCATATGGTTTAAAGAACGAGGGGCTCAAAACTATCTAAAATAAATAACTCAGAAAACCACTTTAATGCCTACTGCAGTCTCAGAATTACTTACCCCTTCATGACAAGCATATTTAATATTTCGTAGAGCACCTTTCGCTGCTATGGTCTGCTTTAAATATAATGCATAGTCAGACACTAGCGTCCAACAGCATTCTTGAGGAATCTTGCCACATTCCTCACCGGCAATGGCCTCCAGTTCACTAATATTCTTGGGTTTGCATGCTGCAACCCCCTTCACATTACACCAAAGATTTTCTATAAGGGTCCAAGTCATGCATTTGTGATGGCCACTACAGAATCTTCCAGAACTTCTTCCAAAGTCAAGCCTTGGTGGACTTTGAGGTATGCTTGGGATCATTGTCCTATTGGAAGATCCTATGCCCAAGCTTTAGCTTCCTAACAGAAGACATGACATGCCCTCCTAGGAGTTTCTGATATTTGATGGAATCCATCTTGCCCTCTAGACACTGCAGGTTTCTAGTCCGGGAGGAAGCAAAGCTGCCCTAGAGAATCACTGAGCCACCGCCATGCTTCACTGTCATCAGGAGTTAACTTCAAATTCTGATACAACCCCTTTAACCTTTTGGGCCACTCTCTTGACTTAGCCATATTTCTAACATGCAATCAAACATCACAGTCAACAAAACCCTAGCCAGTCCAGGTATTTGATGTGTTTTATCCTAAGCACACCTGATGCAACTAATGATGCCCTTGATTAGTTACATCAGGTGTACAACACCTGATTTGCAAATATGTGCTCTTATAAGGGATTCTAGTCAGGGGGTTGAATTATTCAGAGATTGCGGTATTCATTAAAAGTGGCATTTTGTGTTGAATTTGGATAAATTATATTAGTTGTGTTGAGCTATTTAAATTCTTCTTGCTTGATTACTTTTTGCCAACAGCTTCAAGTTTGTTAATTTTGCAAATAAACCTCATTTGCAATTGGGGTTGAATGATTTTGAATGCAATTGTAATTTTGCATCCCAAAAGTGTATATATATGTGTGATTGTATGTATATATGTATGTCATAATGTGCATACGTGTTTTTTTTTTACATGTGTATGCATTTACTTTTCAAGTTTGGATGTGAACTCTGCCTTTACAATATCCTACATACTCCCCTGTTCGAATCTATATATATATATATATATATATATATATATATATATATATATATATATATATATATATTGTTAAATATTTCAGCAATTTCATCAGGTCACTTCCACAATAACATACTGTATCTCGCTTATACATCACGTACACATATGAAAATATGCAATGCCCATCCATGACTCGTGCGGGCTTAGTACTACATGTACAGTATATATAGGCTTCACTTTATTGAAATCATTCTGGAAGCCTGATGTGCAGCGCTGATTGACAGATATTGATGGAGCGCTAATATTTACGTAAGTGAGTAATGATTTGATTTAATCTAGAAGTAATAACCGGCTTTGTAAAGTATGCAGTAATCATTCCATTAGGATCCCCAGAGCTGAGTTTGGCAGCGGGTGTTTCTGCAATTTTATATAGGACTGTTGTCCAGAGATAGAACGCCCACTACTTTTTACAATATAATGTGCTCAGCTATGACATATCCGAGCAGCTGGAAGCTAGCAAACATTTACACCACCCAGGGCCCCATGTAGGTAAGGTATCTGGAGTGTGTGCTAATACCAGGAAAGACCCCCAAATTTGTACCCCACCAGTACAGGCAGGTCGCTCATAGAGTAAGGAGTATATCTGGCAAGATTAGTCAGTTCCTTAATGCTCCCAATTAGAATTCTGTTGGAGCATTCTGGCTAACACTGTTATGGGCCACATTATGGCTGACATTATTCTGGGGGATTATTGAAGCTGGGCATGTTATGGGGCACTCTTTGGACGTTATGGGAGAATTCAGGCTGATACTATTATGAGGGTACTGGCTGGATGACAATGTTTTAAGTCCTCTCTCTGGTTGATACAATTGCAGATGTAAGCCTTTCCTGACATCTACCGTACATCATGATACCATAGCAGCACTCAAATGGCCTGACAGACAGGGGATTCCCTCTGTCTCATAGGATGTGACAAAATCGAAGGTTGCCATTCAATTGCTATGGCACCCTGGGCCCTACTGTAGACTCCCAGATCTGTCATGGATTTCTTCCTTTTGAAATGGTGTTCCTATCTCAGATATCGTGTTTCAATGTGTCCGAAATCTCAAAACCATGCACTCACCCAAAAAAATGTTTATTTCTAAAAAGCTCAGTTCTCCATATTGCAGATATTAATTCCTCTGTTTTCTGGTTATTTACTGCTTGCTACCAGGGAATCCAACTTCCTTTTTAGGTGGACCACGCTTGCATTCTTTCATCTTAATTTGGTGGCCGGGAACTCAGGAGCACATGCGCACTAGCTTTCGGCCTGGCCACCAACCACAATGTGCTCTGCTATTTCTTTCCATAGAAGAGGAAATTGATTTTCCTGGCAATGAGCACTAAACAAACAGAGGACAGGGGAATCAATATTTGCAATATCTGGAGAACGGAGCATTTTGGAAATAAACATTTTATAAGGGAATGCATTGTTTTGTGAGTGCTAACGCATAGAAATAGGATTCCTGAGATGGAAATACCACTTTGAGTCTTGCCTCTGCCTATTTTCTTTAGTCCCCACAGGGAACTTGAACTAGCGTTTCATTTTATGCCTTGTGATGTTGTGCAGTATATTGTACAAATGATCGTTAGTTCAAGTCTTCTATGGGGATTAAAGGAAAAAAGTAATAATGATTTAAATAAAGATATTTTATTGCTTCAAAATTACAAAAAAATATTGAAAGTATCTCTGCAGCCACAAAAATCAGATTGATCAAATATCCATTATTTATCCTGCAAAGTGAAATCTATCAGAAAAAATACACTATGCAAGAATTGGTCATGCCGTCTTCAAGAAACAATCTGAAAAAATTGTGATAAAAAAGTCATGTACTGTACCTCAAAATTGTATGGCTCGCCCCACACAAGACAAGCTTTTAGACCCAGCTATCACCAGAAAGATTAAAAGATTATGACAGTCAGAAAATGACAACAGAAAGAAAATTAAAAAAAAAAAAAAAAATTAAAGCATAAAAAGCCCTATAAAATTAGGTATTGCTGTAATCGTAGTGACTCACAGAGCAAAAAGGTACTTCCCTTTTTTTACTTCACTATGAAGCCGTAAAAATAAACCCTTCAAAAAAATGTTGAATACCATTTTTTTACATTTAGCCCCACTTAGAAATGTTTATAAGTAGAGATGAGCGAGCATACTCGCTAAGGGCAATCACTCGATCGAGCATTGTCCTTAGCAAGTACCTGCCCGCTCGGAACAAAAGGTTCGGCTGCCGTCGGGGGGCGGGGAGCCGCGGGGAAGAGTGGTGGGAAGGAACGGAGGGGAGATATCTCCCTCCCTCTCTCCCCCCCGCTCCCACCTACTCACTGCCGCAACTCACCTCCCACCTGTGCCGGCAGCCGAACCTTTTCTTCCGAGCGGGCAGGTATTCACTAAGGACAATGCTCGATCGAGTAATTGTCCTTAGCGAGTATGCTCGCTCATCTCTACTTATAAGTTTTCCAACATATTATATGTTACAATAAATTGTATCATTGAAAAATATGACTCGTCACTAGAGATGAGCGAGCCTACTCGGTAAGGCAGTTACTCGAGCGAGCATCGCTCTTCTAGAATAACTGTTTAGTGATCCGAGCAGGCTCAGGTGGGCTGCATGGGGGGGGGAGACCAAAGGGGTGGGGAGAGAGAGAGGGAGATCTCTCTCACTCTTCCTCCTGCTCCGCTCCCCCCGCCCCCCACAGCCCACCCGAGCCTGCTCGGATCACTAAGCAGTTACTTGAGAAGAGCGATGCTCACTCGAGTAACTGCCTTACCGAGTAAGCTCGCTCATCTCTACTCGTCACACAAAAAATAAGCTCTCAAGTGGCCATGTTGCAGGAAAAATTAAAAAGTTATGATTTTTTGAAAGTGGGGAATGAAAAAACAAAAGAATGAAAAGGGCTACAGCAGAAAGGGGTTAAAGACCATTTAAAAAAATAAAATAATTTCAATGGTAAATTTTAATGGCCTTATAATGAGAACAGTTTACAGAAATTATTAGGAAAAATGTGTATTCTAAAAAAATTGAGCTACTTGTCCTCCTGCAATAGGAAGTCCAATTTTAGCCACTACAGCTGTAAAATAGTAGTTATTAGACCATAACTAGAGTAAGGGCTCCTTCCCACGGACAGATTTGCGTTGCCCGCAGCTATTTGGTTCTATTGAACCTCATAGCTCAATGCTCACGGTGCGGAATTCCACCGCGGAATCACCCGACCTCAACCGTGGCATGCTCTATTTGCCACGGGTGTACGCACGGACGGCTTCCATTGCAGTCAATGGAAGCCATCCGTCACGCTATCTTCCCCTGTAGCACAGCGGAAGATAGCGTGAAACCGCTTCCTCGCCTACTGCATATGACGCGGCCGGCGCGTCATGTGACGCTGGGGGTGTGTCATGTGATGTGGCCTGCGTGTCACATGACGCTGTGGCGCGTCACGCCAAAGCGTCATGTAGGACGTAGAACACCGGATCCGCAGGTAAGTATTGGGGTCTCTGGGGGGGCGCCGTGACGGGCTCCGCCGCGGAATTCCGCGGCGGAGCCTGTTACGGCCGTGTGCAGCCGGCCTAAGACAACACCTTAAAATCATCCGCCTAGCAAGAGGAGCTGCAATATTAAATGGGGTTGACCAATAAGAGCCAATGAACTGGTACGATAGCAGCGTATGAATATGTATAGGGATTGCTGATATAACTACATCCTGCCACTTAGACTCAAGTCACATCGGCTCTACAATTCCTCGAATTTAATTAGATCAGTCACTAATAAGTCAAAAGCGCACACCGCTTCAAGGAAAGAATCTTGTCCAAACCTTATTAAAATACATTTGGCTCAATTTGTGAAGCTTCACCAATTTACGGCATTGGGACAGAACATAAAAGAGGGATTAAATATTGGAAGTAAGAATAACTTAACCAAATGTGTTACATTAATGAGATAAATATGTGCCAGCACCAGCTGTCAGAATTGGTACTACATTCCAAATTACTTTCTTTTAGCAGTAGATTGTCTTTTACGACTACAGTCTAGATGCTCAGCAAAGGTCTTTATTCAGGAGCGCTCTCTGAAGAGGGAGGGTTCATAGAAGAGGGAGGGCCCATAAAAGATGATAGAGGAAGATGGGCTCATAGAAGAGGGAGTGCCATTAGAAGAGGGTAAAAAAGATGGGTCTATAGAAAGGAGAGGATGCACAAAAGAGGGAAGATCCATAGAAGAGTAGTTGGGTCTGTGGGAAATGACAGAGATGTTCGCAGTTTTGGTATATATATTTTCTGTTATTCAGCTGTGGAGATTTAAGAGGGAGGATAATACTTGTGTCTCAAGTTCTTAAACCTTCTGAGGGAAGGGACCATTCCCCATGTGAAATGTAATCAGGTCAGACTGGACTTTTATCAGCAGAAGATACCAAGAGAGGAACTTCAAAGAAAGAACACACACAGACTGGCATTGGAATCTATCTACTGAGCATGTCTGTTTAAAGTTACCTCTTCTGGCTAAAGTGTTACATCATAAACACTCCCTATGAGAATGACCAATCAGCACAGCAAATGTTGTAATGTGTCTGAATGTATCACCTTCCTTTGTTTGAATACTATATAAACCTTTTCCCGCCAAAATAAAGTCAGATGTCCTGTGGTATACTCTCTATAATGATGTGTCTTTTATTGGCTGCTCCGAGCACGTACATTTATCATAACTAATATGGCACCCACAGTATATCAAACAGCGCATTTTGCATTAACAGGTCCATAGAGGATGGTAACAAAAAAATGGGTGCACAGAAGAAGGAGGGTCCATAGAAGAGTGTGGAAGAAAGTAGGTGCATACAAGGAGGGTCCATCAAAGAGGTTAAAAGAAGATGGGTCAATAGAGGGTAAAGTGTCTCTAGAAGAAAGTAGAAAAAGATGAGCCAATGGAAGAGGAAGGCTCTATAAAAGAGGGAAGATGAGGATGAGTCCATATAAAAGGGAAGGTCTATAGAAGAAGGCAATTAAGAATGGGTCCATAGAACAGTATAGAAGAATATAGATCCATAAACAATGAGAGTCTATAGGAGAGAAGATCCAAAGTAGCAGCTAACAGAATGTGGCTCATAGAAGAAGGGTCCATAAAAGTGGCTTGAAGAAGATGGATCTATAGAAGAGAAAAGGGGCTATAAAAGAGAGTAGATCAGGATGAGTCCATAAAAGAGAGATGAGGATGGATCCATATAAGAGGAAGGGACCATAGAACAGTGAAGAAGATAGCTTCATAGAAAAGGAATGGTCCATAGAATTGTATAAATGGGGATAGATCCACAGAATATGAAAAGTCCTTAGAAGAAGGTTAAAATGATGTGTCCATAGAAAAGAAAAGGTTCATAGAGAAGGGTAGAGAAGGATGGGTCCATAAAAGAGGGAGGGTCTTTAGATGGTAAAAAGCAAAGGTCCATAGAAGAGGAACGATCTATAGAAGAGAGTAGAAGAGCATCCATATACCCTGTTTCCCCGAAAATAAGACGGTGTCTTATATTAATTTTTGCTTCCAAAGATGCGCTAGGTCTTATTTTCAGGGGATGTCTTATTTTTCCATGAAGAAGAATAAGACATTTATTGTTGAACAAAAAAAATAATGAACATTTCTTATATACTGTACAGTAGTTGTCATTACAAACCAGCATAACCAGACAAATTGTGAATCCTATCAAGAATTTCTTGTTACTACCATTATTTTCATGTACACACTGTCTTGAGACTGTAACAATCACCCACTAAGGAATCAAAGTGACACACTGGTTGCCTGACCCACAAACAGGGTCACAAAAAATAAGGGCTGTAAAGTACCTGGCTTCCACACACTGTCTGGAGACTGTAACGATCACCCAGAGCAGTTCCTGGACTACTTGTACGGCAGGGATGGTATTGCAGCTTCCGGCCACCAGGGGGAGCTCATCACAGCAGACTCACACAGCTAGGTCTTACTTTTGGGGAGGCCTTATATTTAGCACTTCAGCAAAACCTCTACCGGGTCTTATTTTCAGGGGATGTCTTATTTTTGGGGAACATGGTATATAAAAGCGAAAGCCCTTACTCAATGATTCACTTACTGACTTGCCACTAATTCTCTAACTTCCTGGTGTCATAAAACTTGAAATTCGCCACAAACAAAGTCCTAAATAGGAAAGGTAAAGGGGTCACAACTTAATTATTCTATTCAAAGCTTGATAATCTGCAAAAACCACGATACGTGAGATAGTTCTTTCCTCAGAAACCATAAAGACTAGGGAAATTATTTTTTTCACACACACTGCCTTCAGGGTTTGGAGGCGTACTAAGCAGGCCTTTTTGAGAAATTCATTGTCCAGCTGTGATAATTCACGATCAAAACGCAAATCTTGGAAATTAGGTATGTAAATAGGGAACGTAACTGGGTCGCAACTTGATTAAATACCTCACCTCTATGTGTATATACTTAGGAGAATCCTTCCATAGCTCTGTGTGTATATACTGAGGAGAATTTACCTCATCTCTATGTGTATATACTGAGGAGAATCTACCTCACCTCTATGTGTATATAATGAAGAGAATCTAACTCACCTCTATGTGTATATACTGAGGAGAATCTACCTCATCTTCTGTACATACTGAGGAGAATCTAACTCACCTCTATGTGTATATACTGAGGAGAATCTACCTCACCTCTATGTGTATATACTGAGGAGAATCTACCTCACCTCTATGTGTATATACTGAGGAGAATCTACCTCACCTCTGTGTGTATATACTGAAGAGAATGTAACTCACCTTCTGTACATACTGAGGAGAATCTGCCCCATTTCTATTTGCATATACTGAGAAGAATCTATCTCACTTACAGGCAAAAAACAAACGGGGTATGTGCGAGTTTGAAAAAAAAAACTGCGGAAAGATAAGTCCTGCTCTATCTTTCCCATATGTAGTCAATACTGATAAACATAGGGCAAGTCCTATCTTTTCTCGCCCGTACTGTTAACAGGTGACAATATCACAAATAAAAACAAAACCATTGAAATCAATGGTTTTGTTTCATCCCGTTATCACGGGCGCATAACGGGACTAAAACGCACCCATGTAAAGAAGCCCTTAGAAATACAGTTCATGCACAACTGCGCTCCGTAGCGTAGTTACACATACACCCACACAAACCTCCTAAAACACAAAAAACTGAGTTAAGCATGAGAACAACAACGCATGGTCACCTCCACGTGGTGTTTTATGGGTAACGCGAAGAACCATGCAAAATGGTGAACATATTTTATTCTGCGGTTCCTCTGAAGTAACCACGAACTCGTAAAATATTCTATGGGTAAACACCTGTACCAAATTAACTTGGGTTAAAGCGGGTATGTCAGCTAGTGAGTCTATAAAGACCTCCCATTTAAAAAGGGAGGTACAAAAATATGGTGGCTTCATAAAAAAGTTAATGTACCCCTTTCCCCTCCTGGTATGGGTCCATAATTGCCCACATTAAGACCCATCAGAGTGCATACTCTGCCAGTAAGCCTTTATGGCCCCCACCCCCAGATAAGTAACAAACCCCAAAATTGCTCTCCTGTCCCTGTTAGATCTTAAGACATTGGTAGAAGGTGATGCTGTGCCACTGTGAACTCCTTACCTTTTGCAGTGACTTAAAGGGGTTGTCCCGTGCCGAAACGGGGTTTTTTTTTATTCAATAGGCCCCCCGTTCGGCGCGACCCAAACCCAATGCATGGGTTAAAAAAAAACAAAAACGTTTAGTACTTACCCGAATCCCCGCGCTGCGGCGACTTCTTCCTTACCTTAGCAAGATGGCCGCCGGGATCTTCACCCACGATGCACCGCGGGTCTTTTCCCATGGTGCACCGTGGGCTCTGTGCGGTCCATTGCCGATTCCAGCCTCCTGATTGGCTGGAATCGGCACACGTGACGGGGCGGAGCTACGCGATGACGCATAGAAGGGGGCGGAGCCAGAACTCCGCTCGTGCCGAGACCCAAGAGAAGGGAGAAGACCCTTCTGCGCAAGCGCGTCTAATCGGGAGATTAGACGCTGAAATTAGACGGCACCATGGAGACGGGGACGCCAGCAACGGAACAGGTAAGTGAATAACTTCTGTATGGCTCATATTTAATGCACGATGTATATTACAAAGTGCATTAATATGGCCATACAGAAGTGCTTACCCCCACTTGCTTTCTCGGGACAACCCCTTTAATTACATCACTTGCTTAATTTGATATATAGAGGTTTCCTTAAACACCTTTATACAAATTTCATTTTTTCTCATTAGACTAGGAAAGCCATTAGCTCAGTAAGAGGAGGTGATGCACTTCATTGGCAGCACGGCATGGCGCCTTCTTATCTCTTAACACTATAAACATGATGCCACAATAGAGAATTTAAAAATAGTATAGAACAATAATAAACAGCTGTAATACAATGCAGCAGATCCAGCATTCCTAGCATCACACACCCTACTATTGGCTATATTCCTAAACTACTATTGTACAAGCCAATGTATGCTGTTATCAAAACCTTAATGAACAATATCAATGTCATGTAATATAATGCAAATATAAAGTAATTGTTTCTTTTTATTCTTAGATTCTCTTAAAGGGATTGTCCAAAGAGCCTACATAGTCTACAGAATGATTTAAAGGGGTTCTGTCATGAAAAAAAAAATCTATACTTACCTTTTCCTTCCCCGTCAGTTTACTTAGCAAATCTTCACCTCACCTATCTTCTCCTGTCTACTTCACCTCTAGCTGGCTGATTCGTTTTCTTCCTGGGGGTTACATACGTTGCCGGCAGTCTTCTTCCTGCCAGCCAATGTACATTACGTCACAGTTCACAGGCCAGCAGGGGGAGTGCCGAGCTATTGCAGAGACTGCTCATGCCAGCTGTCTCGGCAATAGATCAGTATTCCTTCCTAGGCAGTGAACGCTACAGCACAGGGATGTGACCTCCACTTACCCGGCTGGAAGAAATGTGTGAGGAATGCGGCCTTAGTAACAAGCCAGCAGTGTGCTTTGAGCTGACCTAGGGCACTGCAGAAGAACAGCGAAGAGAAGATGTGGTAAGTAGACTAACAGGGAAGAAATAGGTGAGTATAGAATTTATTTTTTTTAATGGCAGAACTCCTTTAATCACTTAGTGAAATCTAATGCACAATGAATTGCTGCAGTTCTGAAAGCCAAAGAAGGTCAAATGCGTTACTAGATGGGGGTCTATACATTATACAAGACAGTATATACAGTTTCAAGAAAAAGTATGTGAACCATGCAATTTCTCTGTTTTTTTGAATTGATTATTATTAAAATGCAGCCTGTTATATAAATGAAGACAGAAATTCAGGTGCTTACAAGAATTGACTTACCTTTTCTTATAACTTCCCAGACCCGGATTTGTATACACCTATTTAGCCTCTGAGCTCTATGTTCATGGGAGGACCCAGCATCCATATATACACCTGCCCAGTTCTAGAGAGTTCAGGAGGAGTAACAGAGTTGTTAGAAGGCCGGTTGCACACTGGTGTAATTCACTGCGTGCCGCCCACATGTGGTAGTCACGTGGCATGCAGAAAGTATTCAATAACATTGTGTACTTGTTGCAGGCCACCGATTGCCATGCACTATCAAGATAGAACATGCTGCAATCTTTATTGGACATTACCTTGTTTTGCCTTCCTTGAAAACGCCAAATAAAGGTAAGTTCTACTATTTAACCATTTCCCCCGTCTCCTGGAGCTCTTTTCCACTTGTAACATCTGCACTAAGCTACACAATACCATCCTCTAGGGACAGGGACTACAACCACCATCATCTGTATTTATAGAATGACGGAGTGGTAGTCAGAGTACGTTGCTGCCCCTCACTCTGGCATAGTATAAATTGGAGTCATGAACTACAACCACCATTACTTTTACTTGTAACATATCCAGATGAGAGTACATAGCCACCATGAACCCAAGCTGATCCCAAATCCATCTAGTTTCACTATCTACCTCATATCTATCTACCTATCCATCTCATATCAATCCATTTAAATGTTACGTCTTACTGGCAAAGTAATAGAGCCGCAGGTGTAGCAGCCGTGCCGGTCATTGGAGAGTAGTCAAGATAGCCAGGAGTCATTACCGGGAAGTCGCGGTATGCAGTACAATGGAATGAGATGGAAGCGTAGTCAAATAGAAGCCAGAGGTTAGCAGCAGGAGGCACTGATAAGCGGTACAACAGGAGGAGATGGAAACGTAGTCAAATGGAAGCCAGAGGTCAGCAGCAGGAGGTATCAATATGCAGTACAATGGGATGAGACGGAAGCGTAGTCACATGGAAGCCAGAGGTCAGCAGCAGGAGGTATCTGTGTAATCACAGTGGAGCAGGAGCAATCATGCGCTGGTGCAATGACAAGGTCAGGCTTTTATAGGAAGTCCTAATTGGTAGCAGGGCAGAGCCAGAACAGAGAGACAGGAAATTGACTTAGCAAGAGCTTAAAACAAGGCTGGGTTTCAGCAAGGAGCTTCCAAATCCTGGATAGCCTAGGAAAGAGAGCTGGGTGGGTTCTGACACGAATTCTATAAATACAGTGGAACTTAGAAGGGTTGTCCAGCACTACATTATTGATAATCTATTCTCTATTGAGGTCATGAATATCTGATTGGTGGAGGCACTTGGAGGCCAAAGTGCTTGGGTGAGTTCTACAGCCTCTTCTCAGGCATGGGATATCATGTTCATCGGTCACATGGCTTGAGAGCAGCTTCATTCCATTCAAATTATAGAATTGTGCTGCTATTCCAGCTACAGCCTCTATACAATGTACTGGAAAATGTAGCCGAGAACCTGGAGATGTAACCAAGGTCCAATGGATAACGGTGGTCACATAAAAGTTAACCTTTTCCAATCCAATTTGTATTCTGGTTTTCCTGGAGGGTTTACTCTTTTTCTGTCATTATACAATGCCACATAATTATGCCGCTATATGCTGGCTGAAGCCAGTACTGCATGAGGTGACACATTGGATAGGCTCCGACAGCAGAGAGGCTGGCAATATACAGTAAGAGAACCTCGACGGATGTCTTCCAGCATTGGAGCGGTACAGCCCTAAATCATAATGTCTTCAGAGGTTAGACAGTGGATTGGAAAGGGTTAAAAAAGTGAAAGCTTGATTTCCCCTCCCTTACTACTTACCTAAAGCCTCCGACAATGTCCCTGCTGAGCCATCCCCGGTCACATGATTATCCAATGGTATAAAAAGGTAGTGATCTACCTTAGTCAGATCACTACCTGTAATGCTCACCTTCCTGCGGTTCCAGGAGCAGCTTGTTGAGCGCCTTCTGTCTGGTTTGCAGCAAGGATGAGGAGTGATACCCAGTTTTATTGCCCCATGAGCCCATCCAAATCAGGCCTCTGTAATTACCCCTGTTTTGAGACATACCACACAGTTTTACATTATTACGTTTATCTAAGATTTAGGGAATGCCATAAAGGAAGGGGGAGGGGAGATTCTTTTTAGGGAGTCAATTTTTAAATTTTTTTTTCTTCTCAAGTGTGCAATGCGCCCTGGGATTTATTCAGTTGTGCCCTAAAAGGCAAGGGGTGTTCCCTCCATCATAGGCCTAATCATGTGTCCTGTAAACACATCGGGGCTACTATTGGGGCATGGCTGAACACAGACGAACTACTGCTATAAAATTTGGGGTGCATCTCCTCAGTTTTTCCTGTTTTAAAAACAAAGAAAACTGTCATGAAAGTGACATATCTGTGAAAAAAATGAAAGGTTATTTATTTTTCACCTGCTTCATAATAATTTTTGTAAAAAACTGTGGGTCAGGATGCTCAGTACACACCTAGATAAATGGCCTAAGGGGTCTAGATTTCAAAATGGGGTCATTTGTGGGGAGCGTTCTATTGTTTTGGCATCTTGATGGCTCTACAAGTGAGCAGTTGGCCTGAAATTTATTCAGTTGTGCCCTGAAAGCCAAAGGGTGTGCCCTCCAATGCAGGACTAGCCGTGTGTCCAGTAGGCAGTTAAGGGCTACAACTGGTATGTCTCTGAACACGGAACAAATAAGGGTATTCATTTTGGGGTGCAAGTATTCGTTCATATGTGAGCATTACAAAAAAAACTGCTTTTTAAATGATAATCATATTTTTTTTCCTTCTGCTTTGCTTACATTCATTCAACTGTTGGGTCAAGATACACATTACACCCCTAATTAATGATACATTTGTACGTCTCTTAAATCGTTAAAAAAAACCTAAAGTTTTTCACATGTGCTTCAAGAATAAAGTAAACAAATAGAAATATATATCTCATCAAAAATTTGTACAGTATGGTTGTACAGATTTGACATACTGCAGTTGAAAAAGTGAAAAAACTAACAATTTTTACAAAACTTTCCCAATTTTGGTGCTTTTAATAAATATACACAAATTCTGTCAGTCTATTTTTACCACCTAAATGAATGAAGTACCATATGTGGCAAAACCCCATGTCTTAATCACTTGGATATGCAAAACCTTTACTGAGTTTTTTTCTAAGTTAAAATGACATGTCAGATTTCCAAAATTTGGCCTGGTTATTAAGGCGCAAACAGGCTTGGTCACTAAGGGGTTAAAGAAGCAAAGTCGGGAAGTAAGAAGCCTAATCTGTGTCCAAGTACAAATAATGCGGGGTCGCTAACGGGTAGCGGGCTTTCTAATAGAGATGCCTCCCTCTACTTCAGGATTCCATTAGTAAACTATAGCCAAGAATTCTAAGGCATTAGTTTTAACCCTTTCCAATCCACTGTCTGACGTCTGAAGACATTATGATTTAAAGCTGTACAGCTCCGATGTTGGAAGACGTCCGTTGGGGTTCTCTTACTGTATATTGCCAGCCTCTCTGCTGTCAGAGCCTATCCAACGTGTCACCTCATGCAGTACTGGATTTAGCCAGCAGATAGCGCCGTTGTATAACGGCAGAAAAAGAGTAAGCCCCCTAGGAAAACCAGAATACGAATTGGATTGGAAAGGGTTAACAAGGCTTAAATACAAATGAGCGAGAATATTACTTTTTAAGATCCAGAGAAACCCGCGCCCCCATCATACAACCAATGTAAAAATCAGTAGATACATTTTCTAAACCTCCCTGAGTCACTGGCGTAACTATAGAGGATGCAGGGGATGCGGTTGCACCCAGGCCCTGGAGCCTTACGGGGCCTATAAGGACTCTCTTCTCCATATAGGGAGCCCAGTACAATGAATAAAGCATTATAGTTGGGGGACCTGTTACAGATTTTTCACTGGGGCCCAGGAGCTTCAATTTAAGCCTCTGCCCTGAGTAAACCCAGCTTATATCCAGAGGAACCACAAATGAATACAGTGGTTAAACTCATGTCTAAAGCATACCCCTATGTTAGCAGCAGAGTCCGATTCTTACCTCCCCATATATAACAAACCTATTGAAGCTCTCAGCGTCTTTATATGTAGATATGTCGCCATGCGGTCCATGGAACAAGTTGAGAGGCGGTGAGCTGATGTACGGCGACCAAGAAGTCTGCTAATATATGAGTTAGATGGTTATGCAAACATACAGAGGGGGTCTTCGTAGGTGTGTGCACCATGTCCCTAAGAATCTGGGGGGTAGTTTAACTTGTATGTTCTGAGGTGCAGGACAAGAACCTCTGGGGGTTCCTCAGATGATCAAGGGGAATGTTCTATGCTGACGGGGAACTGAGTAGACCTGTGTTCTGTCTCCACCCAGTCCTGTCTCTTCCACAATGTCGGCCCATTCTCTGGAGATGTGGAGGTGCCCCCTCAGGTAATGCCACAGGGGAAGAAGGCCAATCTCGCATCATTGCAGGAAGTCCTAGGGCTAAGGTGAAAGTGGGGAGGTCCCCAGAGTACCCAAGAACATATAAGCAGCCCTTGTGGCGAACCAGTAGGCGGAAGGGGAATCCCCGGTTGTATGATAAATTATGAGAGGTCAGAGGGCCTTCCTTTTTTGCAGAGTGACACGGGATAAGTCAGAAAACAATTGTATACATTTGGTATCACTTGGTATCGGTGGACGCGACATGTCTTTTGGGGGTGATTTGAGTCATCAGACCTGGGGATAAGGGACTGATGAGCATGGCCTAGCTCAAGCAGGGAGTCCTGGGGACCACTAGGATGGAATAAAAAATATGGCAAAGTGTTTCCTCCAGGTTTTGTTGTTCCAGCTCGTAGGGGGTATCACATATTCTAATGTTATTTCTCCTTCCCGTGTTTTCCACATCATCTAAAGAGTCAATTAGAAACTGCATTTGACAGGCATGTGCTGATATTAGTGACTTCTCTGCATTCACTCGGCTTGTTAGGTCGGCTAGGGAAGTCTCTACAGTAATGACTCCCTTGCCTAATTGGTGAATCTTGGTACGGACAGAAGCCAGTTCTGTTTTATATAAGTTCTCCACCCTGGCGGTAAGCATCCATGTCCTCTTTAGTTGGTATAGCTTTAATGTGAGAACTGAGTGCCCTGATCTCTGTTAGTGCCATAATACCCTGAGAATGTTCATACATCAATGGTATTCAAATGTTATTAACGCCTTAGTGGCCAAGCCTGTTTGCGCCTTTATGACGAGGCCAAATTTTGGAAATCTGACATGTGTACTTTAACATAGAATAGCTCCGTAAAGGTTTTCCATATCCAAGTGATTCTGACATTGTTTTTTCGCCACATGTTGTACTTCATTTAGGTGGTGAAAATAGTCCGATATAATTTGTGTATATTTATTAAAAGTGCCAATATTGGGAAAATTTTGAAAAAAATATCGTTTTTTCACATTTTCAATTGTAATATATCAAATATGTGCAAACATACTGTACAAACTTTTGCTAAGATATATATTTCCATCTATTTACTTTATTCTGAATGCACATTTGAAAAACGTTTATGTTTTTTAACCATTTAGGAGACGTACAAATTTAACATTACTTTTCAGCATTTTGAGGAACACTTTATTTTACTGCACCAAGCCAAGATAGCAAAGGCTCATAGGTGTCAGAATGATAGCTATCACCACAAATGACCCCATTTTAAAAACTACACCCCTTAGTGTATTCACTGAGGGGTGTCATGAGTATTTTGACCCCACAGTTTTTTTTCAGGAATTAATTCAATTTAGAGGAGAAAAAGTAAAATTTCATATTTTTGCAAATATGTCATTTTGAAGACATATTTTTTTCTATAGTTTACATGAAAATGAGGATTTACACGCCAAAATGGATACCCCTGTTTCTCCCGTGTTCAGAAATATACCCATTGTGGCCCTAATGTTATATCTGAGTCCACAACAGGGCCCAAACTGAAAGGAGTAGTCAGTGTCTTTCAGAACAGAATTTTTGCTTGAAGTCCTTTTATGCCCCATAGCCCACTTGTAGAGTTCTTGAGCGCCCAAAACCACAGAAAACCCCCACAAATGACCCCATTTTGAAAACTAGACTCCTTAATGAATTTATCTAGGGGTCTACTGCCCATTTTGACCCCACGGTTTTTGAATGAATTCAAGCAAAGCAAAAGGAAAAAATTGTGATTTTCATTTTTTTTGGCAATTCTGTCATTTAAAAAACACCTTTTTTTGTACAGCACACATGTAAATGAAGCCTTGCACACCAAAATGGATACCCCTGTTTGTGCTGTTTTCAGAAATATACCCATTGTGGCCCTAATCTTATGTCCGCATGCACAACGGGTCCCAAAATGAAAGGAGTAATCGGTGGTTTTCAGAACATAGATTTTGCTTGAAGACCTTTTAGGCCCCATAGCACACTTGTAGAGTTTTTGAGCACCCAAAACAATAGAGAACCCCCCAAATGACCCCATTTTGAAAACTAGACCCCTTAACGAATTTATCTAGGGGTGTACTGCGTATTTTGATGCCACAGTTTTTGAATGAATTCAAGCAAAGCAAAAGGAAAAAAAATGTGATTTTCATTTTTTTGGCAATTCTGTCACTTTAAAAACAGCTTTTTTTGTACAGCACACATGTGAATGAAGACTTGTACCCTAAAATGGATACCCCTGTTTGTGCTGTTCTCAGAAATATACCCATTGTGGCCCTAATCTTATGTCTCGATGCACAGCAGGGCCCAAAATGAAAGGAGCAGTCGGTGGCTTTTAGAACATAAATTTTGCTTGAAGGCCTTTGATGCCCCATAGCACACTTGTAGAGTTCTTGAGCGCCCAAAACAATAGAGAACCCCATTTTGAAAACTAGACCCCTTAATGCGTTCATCTAGGGGTGTACTGTGTATTTTAACCGTACAATTTTTGAATAGATCTAAGCAAAGCAGTAGAAAAAAATTACGATTTTCATTTTTTGGGCAATTGCGTCAATTTAAAAACAGGGGTTTTTTTGTACAGCACACATATAAATGAAGACTTTCATACCAAAATGGATCCCCCTGTTTGTCCCATCTTCATAAACATACCCATTGTGGTCCTAATCTACTTACAGGACACATGGTTAGGCCTACAATGAAAGGAGCACCCGTTGGATTTCAGGGTACAACTGAATAAATTCCAGGCCCCATCGCCCACTTATAGAGCCATTGAGCGGCAAAAACTATAAAGAACCCCCATAAATGACCCCATTTTGAAAACTAGACCCCTTAACAAATTAATCTAGGGGTGTACTGCGTATTTTGACCCCACAGTATTTGAATGAATCTAAGCAAAGCAGAAGGAAAAACTACGATTTTCATTTTTTTGGGCAATTTTCTCAATTTAAAAACAGTTTTTTTTGTACAGGGTACATAGGAATGAAGACCTTTACCCCAAAATAGATACCCCCGTTTGTCCCGTGTTCAAAAACATACCCATTGTGGCCCTAATCTACTTAAAGGACACATGGCAAGGCCTGTAATGCAGGGAACACCCGTTGGATTGCAGGGCTCAACTGAATAAATTCAAGGCCCCATTGCTCATTTGTACGGAATAAAAATTGACTCCCTAAAAATATCCCCTCCCCCCTCTGCACCCTTTTCGGCGTTCCCCAAATGTTAGATAAAATAAATAATGTGAACTGTGTGGTATTTCCGAAGACAGGGGTAATTACGGAGGCTGGTTGGAAGGGGCACATGGGGCAATAAAACCGTGTATCCTCCCTCCTCTCTTTTTGGGGGTCATTTCTTGACCTCAGTGGCGGGTATGGGGTGTAAAAAGTGGCGCTCTGTGAGTCTTCATAAGCTTGCGGAGGTGCGGCGGTCTCACTCAGAAGACGCTCAACAAGGTGCTCCTGGAACTGCAGGAAGGTGAGCGTTCCCGGGGCTTCTTGTAAAATACGGATTAGAGATAGCGGTCTGAATAACTCCGGGCTCATGCAGCCGTAGGCGGAATCCGCTTGCGGAGGCCCACAGCGGATCCCAGCTGTGAGCCCGGCTGTGACCCTGCGTACAGCCGCGTAATGTACTGCGCATAACTGCCTACTCACACAGGCGGTCATGCACAGTACATTTTTTTTTGGTTTGTATTTCCCGCACCGTCGCTTAGCGATGACGCAGGTACCCGCAGCCCGTATACAACGTAGTTGCGTATGGGCTGCGGGTATATCCGCGACCACGGAGCACAATGGGCTCTATGTTGCGGATATTCGCAGTAAAATAAACCTGCTGCGTTCTCTTTTCTGTGAGTGGATTACGCAATTCCAACCCACTAATGTGAGCGAAATTGTGGAATTCAAATACGGAGGCCTCCGGTAAAAAGTTTCAACTCCTCTCAACGATCGCATTGGTGAGGGGAGATGAACCTTCAATTTTTAAAAAAAACTTTTACGTGATCGCCATTATCCATTGTATAACGGCGAACACGTGATCAGGAACCGCTCACCGCGGCCCCCCGTGAAATCTCCAGGCTCTTGGCTCAGTTTTGTAGCCAGGAGCAGGGAGAATTTCAATTATCCTGGCAATCCACAGCTTTTGCGCATGCGTCCGCCATTTTGGCGACGGGCGTGTGCGCAGAAGCTGGGGTAAGGTCCGCTGATAAATCCGGGGGCCTTATGTACGTACTTTCATCCTCCCTCACGGATATGATCCGTGAGGGGAGATGAAATGTACGCTTTTTAAAAAATTTTAAACTTTTTAAAACTTTGTTTAACTTTTTTTTTTTTTACTTTTTACACTTTTTTTTTTTACTTTACATGATCACTGTTATCCATTGGATGACAGTGATCATGTCCCTGGTATAATCCCTCTGCTCCTGGCTACACCTGGTAGCCAGGAGCAGAGGGATTTTGAATTTCCCGGGGCTCGAGCCCCTCTGTGCACGCGCCCAATGTCAATCATCGGGTGCGCATGCGCAGAGGGGGACTTCGGGTCCCGGAACACCGGGGACATCATGGGACCTGAGGAGAGTATTTTCACCTCCCCTCAGGGATCGGATTAGCACTTTTTAAAAAACTTTTGAACCTTTTTCACGATCGCCGCTATCCAATGGATAGCGGCGATCGCGGGCCCGGGGACCGCTCCTCGCCGCCCCCGGTAACATCTCCTGGTTCCCAGCTCCCTTCAGGAGCCGGGAGCCAGGAGATTTTAAATTTGCCGGGGGCTCCCGGGCTTCTGTGCATGCGCATGACGTCATCGTCTGGCGCGCATGCGCAGAAGAGCGGCGGCGGATCCGGGAGGCACCGACAGCATGGAGCTGTCACGTCCATAGCCCACGGGGCTTTATTCTCTGTAGGACACGTTTTTACGTCCTCAGAGAATAAAGCCCACTTGGGCAGGACGTAAAAACACTATGGGCTGGTCGTTAAGGGGTTAAAGTTTACAATGTGGTTCTGCTTTGGATTTGTGTCTGTCACTCTATAAACCATCACCTTCTCCTGGCACATCAGAAGTGTTTATTCACAGGTTGCCCCTGGATACGTCCTATTGGCATTCCAGAGCTACAGGTCGGACATGCTCAGTAGGAAATACCAGGGACAGCTTTTTTTCTCTTCAGCTCTCAGGATCAGTATGCTGACCAATAGCAGGGCAGTACTTAGCTGGGTCATGCACAGGAAGGAAGTACAGAATGGAGAATTGTAGTAAATGTAGTTTCAAGCAGCATATTGGTGAGATGTGGCGGCCATCTCCGAAAATAACGTGGCAGAGAAACATCAGAAATGGAGGACAGGATAGAAAGGTAATGGCTGCTTGATTTATCCTCATAACCAGCTGTGCATAAATATGGCGCAAACACCTCTCTTATCTGAAATTTTTGAAAATGCTCGTCACAACCCGGAATATCCCTTTAAAGCAGTATTCCTACTTTACTGGATATGCTATACATCTATAGAGAGGAGGTAGCACCTTAAATGTAATCTACAGCTATGTGGTACAGGAATGGACTGTCTTAGAAAGACTCTGTAGAGTGAAAATTGATGAGAGGTCAGTATAAGTCTGTGTATAAGTCATCTATGCTGTATATATTGTACAGCATACCATTAATTAGTCTCAATTATTCATCGTGGACAATTATGCTATAATGTTAATGAGACAATAATATCTGGTCAATTACAGCGTCCAACTCTGTATTCATAGAGTGTTTCAGGCGCATCGGAGATTCCTCGTCTTACTCATTCATCAGCTAAACATGATTTAATCAGCACAGGACACATTGTAAATGTGCGGGGAGGAACGTATAAGCCAACGTACTTGGGAACATTCCTCCAGAGATTCCCTAAAGGTCAGATGCTTTTGATCAGTTGCAGGCAGTACAAAAAAAAACGGTTACAGATTAGGGACTTGGTTTAAAGTGAATTTCTTCTATTCATCATTGTATCGGTTTTAAGGTCCCACATTCTTCACTGAATATTTTCTTTATAGTAGTAATAACACCAGATCTGCTGCACAGATGTAGAATTAAATGTTAAAATTCTAGCTTCCTGCAGCCACCAATAGAGGGAGCTGAGGAGCTAACTGTATACTGTGTTAGGGTAGATTCAGATGAGAGTGTTTATGTGCACACGATGCGACTATTAGAACCATTGGCTCCCCATATTGTGTTCAAATGTCCGTATTTTACAGGCGTACAAACGCACATACCTGTAAAAGATAGGACATGCGTGCACCGTTGCTCCGTGTTGCATTGTAAATATTCCCGGCGGGGAGTCCCCTAGTCACTGAACACTGTGACAGCACTGTCACAGTGTTCAGTGACAAGGGGACTCCACGCATGAGTAAAGAATCCCCTGCCACAGCTGTCACTGCTGTGACAGTTGTGGCAAAGGATTGCAATGTCCTTCCATTCCTTTCAATGGGACCGGCGCTTCTGCAATCCCATTGAAAGCAATGGGCTGCCAGCAAGCCCTGCAGCAATTTTGGGGGAAGGGCTTTAAATATAAGCCCTGCCCTGAAAAATCATCCCTAGAATGTGTTAAAAATAAAAAAATATATATATTCACCTCTTCGCCGCTGCTGTAGCTCAGGCGCGTCCAGCCTGTCTTCTCCCTACACTAGTAGAGTTGGAAGAGACCTCCAAGGTCATCAGGTCCAACTCCCTGCTCAGTGCAGGATCACTAAATCATCCCAGACAGATATTTGTCCAGCCTCTGTTTGAACACTCCTATTGAAGGAGAACTCACCACCCACTGAAAAACAGTGCTAAAAACGCTGTCAAAAACGCGGTAACCACATTCAATTCAATAGGCAAAGCATTGCGTTTTAAAACGCAGAAACGCATGAAAATAGAACAGACCGCACTTGAAAAACGCAACATTAAAAATGCTTGTCTGAGAAGCCTCATTGAAATCAATGGCAGTGATTGACAGCGTTTAATGCTGCACTGAAAAACAAAGCGTTGGGCCCAATGTCCACGGTCGTATCTGATTTGCGGAATCCGTGCGGGTCACTTGTGCATCAAGCCGCCTATAGGGAAACAGACGTCCACAAATGAAATAAAGCACGCAGATTTAATTTGTGGACCTTTTGTTCTGGAAAACAAATTGCACCATACTCGATTTCACTGCGGATCCCACACGGTCGGCTTCCATTGAAGTCAAAGGACGCCGTCCAATCCGCAGCCCATCTGCAATTAAATTGCAGACAGGCAACGGGTTCTGCGAAAAGGCTGATTTTTAAAAAAAAATCCCTATTGCGCATGTGCGACGGCCTGCCGGCCGGCGCTTCCGCACGCGTCCGCAGTGAAGACCAGGAGAGGTAAGCACTGTCCTCGGCCGCGGTCAGTGTCAGATTCCGCTGCGGGTTCCTATATGCAGGATCTGACCCGCCCGTGGACATGACGACTAAAACGCAGAAAAAACTCCTGTGTGAGAGCGGCCTAAGTTACGGTAAAATACACAGTTACAAAAATACTGAAAAATTGTTACAATGTTTACTGTATATGCTCGAGTATAAGCCTAGTTTTTCAGCACATTTTTTTATGCTGAAAAAGCCCCTCTCGGCTTATACTCAAGTAAGGTAAAAAAAAAAAACGCAATATTCACCTCCCAGTCGGCGTCTGTGTCCCCGGCGGAGCGGCAAGCTGCTTGAGAATTCTTCAGGCTCGGCTTTGAATTTCCCCAACGTCAGCGCTGTGTAAGTAAGCGCTGTGGTTGGATCGAGCGTCAGCCAATCACAGCCAGTGCTCAATCATTCACAAACATTCAGTGAATGATATGACTGAATGGCTGTGATTGGTTTATAGAGTTCCGGCTGTGATTGGCTGGCGCTCGATCCAATCACAGCACTTACTTACACAGCACTGACAGTGGGGGGATTCAAAGCCGAGCGGGGATATGACAGCGGGAAGAATTCTCAAGTAGCTTGCCGCACCGCCGAGGAGATTATTGCACTGGGAACACAGATGCCGGCTGGGAGGTGAGTATTGTATTTTTTCTTTACCTAGTATATACTCGAGTATAGCTAGGCTTATACTCGAGTGAATAAGTTTTACCAGTTTTTTGTGGTGAAACTTACTAACTCGGCTAATACTCCAGTATATACGGTAATTTTTTTTGCAATATGTATCATAACTGCTGGTGGTGGTAATATTTTGTGATTTTTAGATAAGTTTACATACATATTGCCATAAGAAGCAGAGAATTTGTAAAATAGTTGCATGAAAACGTGAAAAACCACATGCTCATTTTCCAAGCAAATCAAAATTATATCAATTTAACAAACACATAAAAACATTTTTGAAAATCTCAAGTCAAGCTGCAACTTTTTAGCCCCCTCCCCCCTCCTCATTTTTGTATTTTGAAAGTCAGAAAATTTGACACGCCTTAACCATATAGGAGATCTTTGTGTATAGGGGCAGACAGAACACAGTATGACCCTACACAACACTTGTGTGCCTTTGGCTTTATTCAGTGAACTGAACCTTTGCCCTAGATGCAAAGCCGAGCTTTGGCTTTGCAACACCACACAAAAGACTGAGAGGGCTACATAGTGGACACTACACCCTATAGCAGTGTTCCCCCAACTCCAGTCCTCAGGGACCGCCAACAGGTCATGTTTTCAGGATTTCCTCAGTGTTGCACAGGTGATGTAATTATTGTCGGTTCCTCAGACATTGCCACAGGTGTTCTCTATGGGATATCCTGAAAACATGACCTGTTGGTGGTCCCTGAGGACTGGAGTTGGGGACCCCTGCCCTATAGGACCTGATAGATGCACCTGTTTAATGCACCTCACATATCACAGCAAACAAAACGTAACACTGCAGACAGAGATATGCAGCAGGTTCTTTCCTGGAGAGCTCCAACGATTGTCTCAGGTACCAACACATTTCTTTGTATACCGTACAGCATTCTATCTGTTCACCTCTGCACATCATATCCTCCAAAATACTATACTCCTCTTCAGCCTAGTGATGTTTCACATGAGTGTATACTGCCCTCTACTGTTCCACACTGGAATCATCTGTCTGTAGTACAGTATACTGTATTAGGACGTCCTTAGATGTCAGTATTATTGTTGAGTGAACCAAAACAGTCAAACCCTGTTTTGGGTCGAACTTTGTTAAAAGTTTGGTTTGGCACGAACCCGCTAAAAAAATGATTATTCCTCTTTCTTTTTCTTTCCTTTCTTTACTTCTTCTTCTTCTTTCTTTTCCTCTTTTTAAAAATTCTTTGTCTCAAAGGGAACCCCGAACATTGGAGACAATGGGGATGGAGCACATAATAAGATAAAACACTTGCACACCTCCCGTTTTGAGCTGCTCCCCCACCGCTGCTTCGGTCCTTTACTTGCATCGGCAGCAGCGTTGACTTGAGTTGTTTACCCATGTGTCCGCTACAGCCAATGAGAATCAGTGACATCTCGTAAACCTGCCTCAAGACGTCTACATTAGAAGTCCATGTGACAGGTTTACATGACGTCACCCAGGCTTCTGACTGGGCTATGTCACCTGTATGATGTCGTATCTGCCAAAACGGAGGTCTGGCACCATGGTTAGTATATTACTTTTATATAGTTTTTGGCACGGGGAGACCAATACTACTGTGTTTCCCCGGAAATAAGACCCTGTCATATTAATTTTGGCCCCCAAATAACCGCTAGGTCTTATTTTCAGGGGATGTCTTATTATACTTACCTAGCAGGCTCAGTTCAGGACCGTCCCACTGCCCTCCGGAGCTCTGACGTGCTGAGCTATGACATTGATTGGCCAATTCAAAAATCCTGTCTCCACAACGTGATGGCTGGGATTGGTACTTTGACTTCCGCTCAGCAAATTAATGCAGCGCTTGACGAACCAATCACAGCCATCACAATGTTTCATTGGTCAGAGCCATAGCTACCTGGAGATGGGATTTATAATCCTCTGTGGGCGGCCGAGGAGTGCAAGAAGCACGTCTGAGATCCGGAGAGCAGCAGGAGGGACCTGGAGCAAGCCTGCTAGCTAATGTATTCCTTTTTTTAATGTAATGTAGCTAGGGCTTATTTTCAGAGCAGGGCTTATATTTCAAGCCTTCACAAAAATCAGGGTAGGGCTCACTTTCAGGGTAGGTCTTATGTTCGGAGAAACAGGGGAATATAAAAGTAATAACTTGGAAAAAAATTTTAAAACGGCTCAAATGCACTTTAATACATTCCTGGGTGTCTTAAGAGTGTTATACTGGACATTTATGGCTCTTGGACAGTGTTATCCACCAGTATTAGGGGGATTGGTGAAGTTCTGGTTAGAACTAATTTGGACAGATCTGAACTTTTTGCACAAATTCATCCCCCAGCAGGGAGAAGCGTTGGTAGTGCATGCATGACATCACTCCATTCATTTCAATGGTACTAACGGAAATAGCCAAATAGAAGTACTCCGCTATCTCCAGCAGTCCCCCTGAAGATGAATGGAGTGGTACCGTGTATGTGCAACTGCCCCTCTACCCAATCTCCTTCTCACAGCAGGGGGTACACCAAGCCGACAGCGAGGAGAGGGCGCATGGTACCCCTGTTCTCGGGATTGGTGGGGGTCTCTACAGAGAAAAAGTTCCACCCTTGTCCACTTCAGTTGCAGTGTGTGAATGGGACTGAGCTGCAATACCAGACACAGCCCATGGATAAGGGTGGCGCTATTTCTGGTATTATGTAGAATCATTTTAAGTACTAAACTTTGTTGGGTTTCTATAAAACATAAGAAGTATCTTTGTGGCTCCGGTGGAAACAGTTCTTGTATGAAATCATCAGAACAGGATGTAGCAGTCTGCTGCAGGGTGGTGTGGGTGCGACCACATGTAAGACACACACCAGAGTTGCTTTTTCAGCATGCAGTTTGCTGATTGGGCTGTAAACCATGTAAGTGGTGATTATCTATTACAAGACAGTCTTTGTGGTTTGGGAACCTCTGTTATCAGTGACCGCTGGGCTGGGAGATCAAATACTGAAAGTCACACAGTTATACAGAGTAGCCGAAGGTTTGTACTTAGGGCCCTTTTACATGGCCCGATAAATCGTTCAGATTCCCGTATTCAGGAATGGCGAACACAAATTCATTCACTAATTTGTCATTCAGTTTCTGCATGCAGAAAACTGAATGACAGACGGCCCATGTAAACAGGCTGCCACTCATCTATGAACGACTGCCTGTTTACTGTGAATGGAGGCGGGTGGACTGCAATGATCCCCGGCCCGCTCCTCCTCTATTCACTGAGTGATTATCGTTGCTGTGTAAAACCATAGGCATGATTACCGCTGGGACAACCTGTTGGCCAGGACCGCACCACGTCTTCCACAGTTTTGCCCCATTTTTCTTAGGTTCCTAAAACAGGTTCTTTCCCAAAGCCTGTACCGTCTGTGTCTGATCACAAGGGGCAGATACGCAACGATCTGCAACAGATTTACGTGTAGAAACGTGCAGTGAATTACAGTAGCAGCAAAGCGGATGAGCTTTTACCAAATCCCATCCACATACTACATAAAAATCTGCGTGAAATCTGCAGTGGATTTAACTGGGGTGCGGATATTAACACCTTAGTGACTGCCCTTATGCCTTTTTACGGCGGTCACTAATGGGCGTTGTTCTGATGCATGCGTCTTATTAAGGTGCTGCATCAGAATACGGACACTGGTCTCCTGGCTGCTCTAAGAGCGGTGATGGAGAAATGCAACCATGACATGAAAAAAGCCTGACAAAGCGAGGGGACTCCCTATGTAGCCAAAGACCGATCAGGAACACCCTGAGTCCAGAGCAGGCCTGTACCCAAAGACCGATCAGGAACACCCTGAGTCCAGAGCGGGCCTGTACCCAAAGACCGATCAGGAACACCCTGAGTCCAGAGCGGGCCTGTACCCAAAGACCGATCAGGAACACCCTGAGTCCAGAGCGGGCCTGTACCCAAAGACCGATCAGGAACACCCTGAGTCCAGAGCAGGCCTGTACCCAAAGACCGATCAGGAACACCCTGAGTCCAGAGCGGGCCTGTACCCAAAGACCGATCAGGAACACCCTGAGTCCAGAGCGGGCCTGTACCCAAAGACCGATCAGGAACACCCTGAGTCCAGAGCGGGCCTGTACCCAAAGACCGATCAGGAACACCCTGAGTCCAGAGCGGGCCTGTACCCAAAGATTGATCAGGAACACCCTGAGTCCAGAGCGGGCCTGTACCCAAAGATCGATCAGAAACACCCCAAGTCCAGAGCGGTTGATCGGCTGGGCGATTGTGCACTGCATTCTCCGCAGCAATAATCCGTCCGCGGGCAATGCTGTGAACACTTTCCATAGCGTTGCTATGTAAAGCGTAGCTCCCCTGTCCACGAGCGGAGAATCATAACGATTCTCTGCTCGCGGGCGGCAAATTGTGGCATGCTGCAATTTGCCACAATTCTCCGGGGTGAGGCTATCTGTCAGATGGGCTCACTGTAGAGAACTGACAGTTCTCTCCCCTGCTCCCGGGCGGCGGAATATCGCAAGTGATATTCCACAACGCCGTGGACAGGCAGCCTAAAACGCTTGATAATATAGAATTCTGCAGTGACGTGGAGGAATATTTCAGGAGACAAAGGCCCCCTGTCCACGGACGAGGGGGAATATCATTAGCGATATTCCGCCACCGGGGAGCACTGACAGTTCTCTGCAGTGAGCCTATCTGACAGATAGGCTCACCGCGGAGAATCGCGGCAAATCGCAGCATGACGCAACTTGAGTCTCGCAAGCAGATATTCGCTATGATTCTCCGCTCGTGGACAGGGAGCTGCACTTTCCATAGCGTGCACTGCGTTATTCACAGCCAGATTATCGCCGCCAGTAACGCACTGCACATCTCCCGTGGACAGTAGCCCTAAGGGCGCCTACCCACTAGCAATATCTTTTATTGCGATGCGATAGCGAGTGAAGACGCATGATTATGAAACCAATGATTTTCAATGGTTTCATACTCTTTAGCGATTTTTCACTCAAGCCTTGCAGCGCAGAGAAAACTCTGCGTTATCGCTCAGTGTTTTCAATGGAGCTGGCGGCAGCAGTGCAAGCCCCATTGAAAACATAGGGAGTACATTGGCAGAGGATTCCTTCATCTTCGCGGGGATAAAGGAATCCTCTGCCACAGCTGTGACAGCTGTGGCAGAAGTCCGTGATGCTATCCCATTGCTTTCAATGGGGTCGGAGCTGCTGCGGCCGAATTGAAAGCAATGGGTTGCAGGCAAGCACAGCAGCGATGATTTTCGGGGAAGAGCTTGACATATAAGTGCTTCCCTGAAAATCAGCCCTAGCTGTCTCTCTTGTGATTGGCTGAGCGCTGTGACCAATCACAGGCAGCGCTCAGCTGTCATTCAATGAATGGCTGGGCACTGCCTCTAATTGGTCACAGTGCTCAGCCAATCAGAGACAGTGCTTTCTAGGGGCTCGCTATATCATCATGTATTTTTGGTAGCCATTGAAAGGTCTCATATCTACAAGATTACATGGTTTCTCTGGCTAGGAACAATCACATTACGGCTGCTCTCTCACAGGCGTCTATTCAAACGCTGCGTTTTAAAGCGTTTTTGAATGGCCTTTTCAAACGCGTTTGACAGCATTTTTTAACCCACCATCATTACAACTGGTGGTGAGGAAACACACGAAAATAGAGCAGACAGCGCTCGAAAATCGCAGCATTCGAAACGCTGCATTCGGATGCTTGTATGAAAAAAGCCCCATTGAAAGGAATGGAGGTGTTTTACATCATAATGACGGTGTTTGTGTTGATCACAGGCGTGATATTGGTTTATTTTCTTCGATACATAAATGACCAGGTGTAGTATATTTGACACATTTGTTGGATTCAGTTCTTTTTACCTACTTTAAGGATTTGTGTGAAAATCTGGTGTCGTTTTAGGTCAAATATAAGCAGAAACATGCAAAATTCTGAAGGGTTCACAAACTTTCAGGTAGCCCACCCTAAATGGGGGTCAGCTTCTGACAAGCATGCAACATGACCAAAAAGTGCGAGTCGTCTCCTTATTATTATTTTTGTGATTGAATTAAGCCCCGTGTAAGCCTGTAACAACTCGCTGTTTCTGATGAAGTCAAACCAACGGACACGGAGAATCTGGCGTTGGCCTCGCATGTGAAAGGACTCCAGACCGCTCAGTGGTTTGTGACAGCAAGGTCCAAGTCTCTGAGCCGTAAAGTAATATTGGCATAATGCAGGTCTGGTAGAATCGAATCTTAGTCCTGAGTGTTATGTTCTGCCTCCGCCAGAGTTTATCTAGGGACCTCATCGCCGAGGCTGTCAGCGCTATTCTCTGCATGATGCCTGGAAGTGCCCTCCCATCTGTGTGCTGAACGCTGCCGAGGTACACGAATTCACTGACAGAGTCGACTCTGTCCGTTTACGTCTAGGTCCGGAGGGATTGCTCCGGCTCCTAGATTCTGCAGCTTGGTTTTTTGCCAGGAGATGTGAAGCCCAAGACAGGATGCCTCAAAATCGAACTGTTCCAATGAGTGTCTCAGATTATTAGATGTGACATGCAAAAGTGCTACATCGTCGGCGTAGTCCAGGTTGGGAAGAGTGGCCCCATTGGACAATACGTTGGACAATACGCTGAAGAATCCAGTCTATGCCCCTGCAGAAGAGTGCAGGAGCCAAGACGCAACCTTGTCGAACACCAGATGAGGTCTCCAAACTAGCAGAGGTTGAACCGTTCATACGGACTTTGGCGGATGTGCCCTGATGCATGTGTTTTAGTAGGTTTAGAGATATGTGGGATGCCAATGCCACGCAAGGCCTTCCAGAGGGCTTCTCTGTCGACCGAGTCGAACACCGCCTTGAGATCGACATACGTGACGAGGAGCAGTTTGGTAAATTCTCTATGTACCTCTGAGAGGAGCCTAAGAGCGAGTATGGCACCCATGGTGGAGTGGCGTGCCCTGAAGCCTGACTGCTGGGGTCTCCGCTTGGAGGTCAGGAGTGGTTGTACCCTTGAGAGTAGAACATGAGCGAAGACCTTGCCGGGAACCGAGAGGAGCGTTATCAGCCTGTAGCTAGTGCATGTTGTTTTTGGTCCCTTTCCCTTGTACAGGGCGAGGATGATGTCCTCCTTCCATTCGACGGGGACTTTCTCACAAGACCAGATGCGCAGAAATAGTTGATGTAAAGCAGTGCTTATCGGCTCAATTGCACATTTTAGCAGTTCAGGTGGAATGCCATCTGAGCCTGCGGCGCGTCCGTATCTAATTTTCGGAATAGCAGAATGAACCTCTTCCTGTGAAGGAGCATCCGTAGGCACAGAATGGTCAAACACAGCAACGGATGTGAGGTTATCGAGGTCATGAAACGGGTTAGCCGGTGGATGGTTTAGGGCGGATGAGAAATGTTCACGCCAGCGTTGAAGTGTCTCGTCATGGTTGGTACAAGGGCTGTCATCGGATTTGTGGATTGGCGTATGCTGGCTGGCCCCTGAGGACCCTCGGATTCTGGCGACTGCATTGTATGCTGCTCTTAAATTGTTTGACTTTAGACCCTCCTCAGCTTCATCAGCCTGAGCATTATAGTACCGCTCCCTGTCTTTCTTGGCCATTGCCCGGAACACACCCTTCAGCCTCTCACATTGAGCTTGGTCGTTTTTAAGGCGGGCTTTTGCCTTCGCTTCAAGGACCTGCATAGTATCGTCCGTTCGCCAGGGCTGCCTACGGGGACACCGGTATCCAAGAACGGTTTTTGCGGTTTCACGGCTAGCGTTTCTTGTGACATTTCAAGCTACCTCTGATTCATTTAGGAGATTGCCCAAAACGTGGAACCGGTTTTCGATTGCGATATTGTATTGACATTCGAGTGCTGGATTTTCCCTCATGGCGTCAACGTTTAATGAAGGTTGTGATCTGGTCTTTTGGGGTGGACGGAGTGGAACTGCTATTTCGGCAACAAGCAAACGGTGGTCTGTGTTTGCTGGAGCTTCTGCCCCGTGGTATACTCAACACGATTTGACAGAATTGTGATGACGAATGAGTATATGGTCCAGCTCCTTTTTTGTACGTCCATCGTTGGATATCCAGGTAAACCTATGAATGCTACGTCTCTGGAACCAGGACCCCACCACTATGAGGCCCATTGAGGCACAGAATGACAGCATCCGGTGTGAATTGTCGTTGGTTGGGCCTTCGCCAAAGGGTCCAACGACGTCTTTGTAGCCAGGAGTCCGGGGACCTGGGTTTGCATTCAGGTCGCCGAGCACTATGAGTACATCATGCGGAGGGACGGACTACACGATGGCGACGAGCTGGTCATAAAAGGCATCTTTGTCTGCAGCTGTGTGTTCTTCAGTTGGTGCATATGCCACAATGATGGACATGTGACCATGACGATGAACAAACCTGGCATACAGCAGACGCGGAGAGATCGGATGCCACATTACCATGGACTGATTTATGGGAGGGCGAAGGATCACTGCCACACGCTGGGTGTGGTCAGTGCCACCGGAATGTAATATGGTGGCACCATTAACCTCGCACTGGTCATGAAGCAGTAGACAGGGTTCGGTGACACCGGCTACAGTGATGTTATATCTAGCCAGTTCGTTGATGAGTGCCACCTGGAAGCCAGTCCCTTCAGAGTAAGGACATTTCATCTGGCAAAGCGGGTGACTGAACGCAGGGACCCGGTGATCAACCTTCATCCAGAAAGAGCCGTCCCGAACTGGGCTTTTGGCTCTTTCCTTCATGCGTGCACTGTGAGGTAGCCCACCCTACATGGGGGTCTGGTGTGAGCTGGTCTCGGGTCTGCATGTCTTTTGTGGATTGTTTGGCGGTCTATATTTATGTCTGTGGTTGCATGGGGGTCTATATGTATTTTGGGGTCTGCTTGTCTCTATGTGCTTGGTGGGCGCTCTGTACTGGTCTGGTCCCTGGAGTGTAATGAAGGGGTCCTGAGTACTCTGTGTGATTGAGGATGTATAAGATAAGTCTGAGGTAAACTGGTTGAACAATCCTCACGTAGGAACCAATCAGGTTACAGTTTTCATTTTCCCACGACAGACTTTTAGATGCAAGCTGCGCTCTGATTGGCCAAGTTCCTGTCAGATAAACGATCCGAAAATGAAAGCTTTGATCTGATTGGTTACTATGCGCACCTGCTTCCATAGCAACCAATGACCTCTTCTGTCTGTTATGCACTAGAAGCCGCACTGTGATTGGTGGCTGTGGCTCCTGGGCAAGGAGATGATTGGACGGGACGCTCCGGGCTCCCCACTGGGAGGTCGGTGCTGTCAGAGGCTCCGCCCCGTGAGGACAGACATGTGAGCGGCGCGGCCCACAGGAGGCGCCTGTTGTATAACTGCGGCGGGCGGGGAGCCCCACTACCGGAATGTGGCTGCCGCTGACAGACATGGCCGCCCTGAGAGCCGCCCGCCGGCTGCTGACTCACAGTGAGTGCGGGGACTGCTTCCTGCTCACCCGGGAGAGATCACACCAGAGGCGGGAGCTGCGGAGCCCTGCTGTATACTGTGTGTGTGCAAGGGGGAAGGGGGGAGGGGATATAGCTCTGTGTGCAGGGAGGGGGGGATATATGGTACCTCTGTATACTGTGCATGCAGGGGGGGACGTAGCTCTGTATACTGTGCACGTGCAGGGGGGACATGGAGCTGTATACTGTGCGCGTGCAGGAGGGGGGGCATGGAGCTGTATACTGTGCAGGGGGGGGGGCATGGAGCTGTATACTGTGCAGGGGGGGGGGGCATGGAGCTGTATACTGTGCAGAGGGGGGGGGCATGGAGCTGTATACTGTGCAGGGGGGGGGGCATGGAGCTGTATACTGTGCAGGGGGGGGGGGCATGGAGCTGTATACTGTGCAGGGGGGGGGGGGCATGGAGCTGTATACTGTGCAGGGGGGGGGGGGCATGGAGCTGTATACTGTGCAGGGGGGGGGGCATGGAGCTGTATACTGTGCAGGGGGGGGGGCATGGAGCTGTATACTGTGCAGGGGGGGGGGCATGGAGCTGTATACTGTGCAGGGGGGGGGGGCATGGAGCTGTATACTGTGCAGGGGGGGGGGCATGGAGCTGTATACTGTGCAGGGGGGGGGGCATGGAGCTGTATACTGTGCAGGGGGGGGGGCATGGAGCTGTATACTGTGCAGGGGGGGGGGCATGGAGCTGTATACTGTGCAGGGGGGGGGGCATGGAGCTGTATACTGTGCAGGGGGGGGGGCATGGAGCTGTATACTGTGCGTGCAAGGGCTAGATGGCGGGGGACTCATGTACGGGTTCTGTACGCAGTGGAGCCCCCCACCATCTGTGTTGTACAGCTGATACTTGACTGCGGCGTCCACGATTAGAGAGAACTGATCCCGGGCCTTCACATGCTTAGATGCCGTGGGCAGCATTGACCATGGCATGTAAGTGGTTGGGCAGAGAGAGGGGCTCCTACCGCTCCTACTCACACAATGTGATCCCAGGGTACGGAGCGCTCTTCATGGCAGCCGGAGGCTCAGGGAGGGAGTCCATAGCTGCCATCCTAGGACTTCTTTGAGCGATGCCCTTGTAGTAACGAGGATCACATGCAGGGGCTGAAGAGCAGGAAAACCTAAAACGTTTGCTCTCCGAAGGGAGGATGAAACTGCAGAAAAGAACAGTTATCAAGGGGTTAAACAATGCAAGGACAATTCTGCACTTGGCTTTGTAAACAGAAGCAAGCGCAGGATATTTACATACACTAGGGGGCGCTGTGTATAACTTGTGTATGATCGTAGTCTGTTACCTTTAGTACTCTAGCTCTTGCAAAACTACAACTCCCAGCATGCATGTTGGTAGTTTTGCAATAGCTGGAGGGCCACATGTCGCGGACCACTGGCCTTGCGCCCCCTCAGCCCCCCTGCAGCTGGCACTAGGATGTAGTGATGGCAGCGGCTATTACACAATATTTGCATAACACTGATCTGTGCAGACAAAGTAAAGAGGAAGAGACAAGTGCTGCACGTTCCACAAGAAGGGACGGTCAGACCCTCTTAAAGGGGCATCACAAATGGGAGTCTGCTGAAGTGAAAGGGATCCCATCACTTCGGTGCCCCTTTATCGTGGCCGTACCCCTCTGTCAGCATATGCAATTTTCTGTTGCTGCAGGCTGAACAGGTGACGGATTACACCCTGCTCTCATTAGCCCGTTTTGTGTACACAGCTGCAGTTTACATTGTTTTCTGCTGCCCTTCTTTAACTCAGTGGGTTTACTGACACTTCAGTATTTGTAAAAGCAGGTACTCTTCCGTCCGTTGTAAAAGACTGGCAGAAGTAAAGAGGTGCCCGTCCCGCGTCTTGTTGGCTGCGGTGCCGTTCAGGTTCTCCTTGTGCATCTTTCTGCATGGAGAATGAAACCGGAGCTCGGTCGTAAGAAGTGTGCCTTTTTGTTTGTTTTTTTTTGTTTTGTTTTTTCCTTCACACTTCCTCCGGGACTTTTTTTCTCCTATTCCATCATAAGAACAGGAAAATGATGTTGCCCAGTCCTATGACGGGAAGGAATGGCGTTGGATTGACACGGTTGTCTATAATGCCAGTAAAGGCCAATATGGTGCCCGCAGCACAGTCCAGAACGTGTCGTTGCCCCTCCCTCAGACACACATTGTATCGGGGGACTGTTTGTCCAGCAGTGCCGGGTAGATGAGCCGTAACGTTCTTTTTGTTTTAGCATATTTACAGAAAATAAAAAAAAAACCTTTTGCGCTTGTACGACCGCTTAAACTCCACGTAAAACCAGAAACCCCTTTGTGTTTTAGATGTTACTTTTAATGGGTCATTGGCAAAAATTAAACTGCTTTCGCCCGTTGCTGACTAATGTTTTAATTTTTGCAGCTCTGAAGTTAGAGCCAACGATATCTACACTGAATCAGCGATGGAAATCTACAGCGGCAGCTGCGGCGGCGGCCCAGGGCGTGCAGGCGCAGGCTCGTGTCCACCCTGATAAGAGGTATATACATCTGTGGTGGGTGGGGAACAGCTGCTCAGCCAGATCCCAGCTGGTGGGGATAGAAGGATGTATCTTGTTGATTGCTGCAGCTTAACTTTAGAGGGCGCTATGGCATATCGGGATCGCTACGTTGGAATAGCCCCCTTTATTATGTACATGTGGGACATGGGGGGGGGGGGGGGGGTCACTGTATGCTGTACCCTAGACTGATGTCCTAACATAGTTTTTACTATAGCTTGCAGCATGTTTACTAACAGAGCCATTACTGTTTATCCAGGAAACCTAAGACGGGGATCCTGATGCTGAACATGGGCGGTCCGGAGACTCTCGATGACGTCCACGATTTCCTCCTTAGATTGTTTTTAGACAAAGACCTCATGACGCTGCCGGCCCAGAGGTAAATATGTTAGCGCCACGTGCGCCTCCAGCCCTGTAGTTACTGTGTAACCTCCTTGAGTATTTAGGATCTAGGATCCATAAAGGGGCTCTGTGGCTTCAAAACCCCATTTTCATAATCCTATTGGGGAATTCTGAGTTGATTTCAATGAAAGCTGTGACTGCAGTTATGATCATCCACCACTACACAGGGCCCGGAGCAGCGGCGGCTTCCTCTGCAAGACTGGTGTGACCCAGCACTGACTGCTGGCGCTGCCTAGAAAACTTCTTTTAAAGGGGTTTCACCACAATTTATATATGATGTAAAGTGTTTCCCCAAAATAGGTCCTACCCTGATAGTAAGACCTATTGGGTTTTCAGGCGAGGCTTGAAATATAAGACCTCCCCTGAAAATAGGACCTAGCTGAGCTGCCCCAAAAAAGAAAAATCAATAATCACCTGGTCCGTGCCGGCAAACGGCTGAGTCCTCCCCGTCTGCCTGCTCAGCTTCTGCTGGTGATGGAGCTTTGAATACCCCGCCTCCAGCAGAGTGAGCCCTGCGATTGGCTAATCTCATCGCCATCTGCCAATCACAGCCGGCGCTTGATGAGCCAATCACAGCCATTCAGTGGATGACATCACTGAATGGCTGTGATTGGCCAATCACAGTGCTTGCTTTGCTGGAGGTGGGGTATTCAAAGCTCCGTCGCCAGAAAGAAATTGAGCAGACAGACGGGGAGGACACGTGACGCAGCGCCGTTGGGAGACCATCAGGACGCCGTGGACCAGGTAATAAACAGTCCTTACATCTTACAAGTAAGCAAGCGGAGAGGCCCTTTAAAATGACATCACATATACTAGAGACCAAGGGTAGAGCTAGTCATTCATAATTAAATCATTAGTTTTGGGGTCCCAGTATGTGAGCGCCCCTAATGCTTGTGTAATGGCACCCCTCGGCCATTTAATAAATAATTGTAAAGATTCTTATATACAGAGGCACAACATAAAATCCTCTGGACAAGATTGTGTTCATTTCTCAACTACTTGAATGACATCAAGGCTGTTTCTAGAGAATTTGGCTGACTGATGACATCCAGGAAGCTGCATCCTGCACTGTTACTTGCTTTACAAATACTGATAGGTGTGGGTCTAATGCCTGCCTCCTGGCGGTCTAGGCTGGTGGCGGTGGGGTTAACGCCTGCCTCCTGGCGGTCTAGGCTGGTGGCGGTGGGGATAACGCCTGCCTCCTGGCGGTCTAGGCTGGTGGCGGTGGGGTTAACGCCTGCCTCCTGGCGGTCTAGGCTGGTGGCGGTGGGGATAACGCCTGCCTCCTGGCGGTCTAGGCTGGTGGCGGTGGGGTTAACGCCTGCCTCCTGGCGGTCTAGGCTGGTGGCGGTGGGGATAACGCCTGCCTCCTGGCGGTCTAGGCTGGTGGCGGTGGGGATAACGCCTGCCTCCTGGCGGTCTAGGCTGGTGGCGGTGGGGATAACGCCTGCCTCCTGGCGGTCTAGGCTGGTGGCGGTGGGGATAACGCCTGCCTCCTGGCGGTCTAGGCTGGTGGCGGTGGGGATAACGCCTGCCTCCTGGCGGTCTAGGCTGGTGGCGGTGGGGATAACGCCTGCCTCCTGGCGGTCTAGGCTGGTGGCGGTGGGGATAACGCCTGCCTCCTGGCGGTCTAGGCTGGTGGCGGTGGGGATAACGCCTGCCTCCTGGCGGTCTAGGCTGGTGGCGGTGGGGATAACGCCTGCCTCCTGGCGGTCTAGGCTGGTGGCGGTGGGGTTAATGCCTGCTCTCTTAGTGGTTTGCACACATTTAGGCTCCAGTGATGTCTGCGGAGTCCTGCCCTCCTAAAGATGCTGCTACATGACGACACTAGAATGACATTTCACCCGCGTCAGATTCCACCTGTGAAATATCACAGCAGAATCAGACCCGCTGCCCCCCAGAGACCCTATACTCTCTTCTCCGGATCCGCTGCGAGTGTCTCGCCTGGTGAGCCGGCGCCCATGACACACCAGCACTTGGCTGTAATGTGGATTCCTGTGATACTTCCGCTTTGCTTACAGCGGAAGTATCGTGGGACAGACTGCTTCCATTAACTGCAATGGAAGCCGGCCGTGCGTTTTCCCACACAGAATAGAACATGCTGCTATTCTCCTCCACTTGTGGGCTTCCACTTGTGGGCAGGGGAGAATCATTTAACCTAGCAGGTCTATGGATGGTTATTGCTGCGAAATTTGCAGCGGGTGTCTGGCTGCGATTTCCGCAGCAATAATCCGTCCATGGGCATTAGCCCCTAGGCTAAGCTTTATACAGACATCTGGGAGAAAAACAAACCTACTACTATACAAATGTATTTATTTAACTCCGAAGCATTTCCACCTTGAGGTGATGGGCACGTGGGCCTTATTCACTGTCAGGGGGTCTTAACAGCTGAAAGTGGTTTTCCACGCAAAATACTATTGAAGACCTATCCTCAGGATGTCACATAAGTAGTGGATTGGCCAGGGTCCACCGATCGAGATCCTTTCAGATCAGCTTATGGGGCACACGCTGTAGGCACCAGTAAACACAGGTCAGAGCGGAAACTCTTGTGACTGCAGGCATGGCTCCCATTGATTTCAGTGAGACCCCCAGCCTGCAATTACAAGCTCCGGCCACTACACAGGTTGGAGCAGCAGCTTCCGCTCTCACCACTGTGTGTAGCAGTACTGACAGCTGCTGCCAATCCCCTCCAATCAGCTGTGCGGGCCCCAGCCGATCAACTATTGATGATTTATCCTGGGGGTCATCAATAGTATTTTGTGTGGAAATCCCTCTTAAAAATCTACAGTTGCCCCGCAACAGCAAAACCCACAACTAAGGGTGCAGATTTTACTGAAAATTCCTCCATTTGCATTTCAAAGGGCGAAATTCACACCCAAATCCGCACCGCGGGTCTGTTCCAATGCAGATGTCTTGCAGAATGTTTCCACCCCATGTGTTTGACACTTGTTACATCTCATCCCCACGGCTTGTCTTGTAAATGCTGTGGAATTTTTGCACAGAAAACTAGCATTATTTGCACCTTTGTGAGCAAACCCTACAATGAAAAAATACCCTTCTGAGGAGTCCAGTTTCTGTCAAGTTATTAAAATTTTTCTTCTTTTTATATTCGGCTTTTAAAACCTTATTTGTGGGATAGATTGAAGGTCCATCTGGCCTCAGTGCTGCTCTCAGGGGCCGGTGTACTAGAAGGTGCCTGTATTGTGATCTGTAGGTGAAAACCTACTTTATTTCTTTTCTCTCAAATTATTTTATTTTTTATTTTTTTTTAGTAAACTTGGACCTTTTATTGCCAAACGCCGAACACCAAAAATTCAGGAACAATACCGAAAAATTGGTGGTGGATCTCCCATTAAGAAATGGACGGCGCATCAAGGAGAGGGCATGGTGAAGCTGCTGGATGAGCTGTCCCCGGCCACAGGTAATATACACTTGGCACTGTGGGGTTATACATCTGGATTACTTTAGAAGAAGAGAAAACAGCACTTCTTAGAGGAAAAAAACTATCTGATGGCGCATTCTGTTTCCTTTAAAACCTCTATATACACATGTGAGCTAATATACAGCGTGACCTCAGCAAGACTGATCAGCACTACATCTCAATACTGATGCCCTATATTGAAATAACCTACATCCTGTGGGACCTCTGCAATGGCGTTGCCTTCAACGTGTGGCCCTCCGGGACCTGGTCACTTCAATGCTTGCAGCCTGCAGTATGGTGGTGTGGTGGTGCTGGCAGGGATTCCAGAAAGTGTTGTCAAAACCTGCATAACCCAATCAGAAGACAATGCAAACTTTCTTGGCTCCATGAATGTATCATAGCAGGAGACCACTTGGAAGTATGCTTTCATATAGACCATACTAGCAGTACTTTGCATACTTCAGTCATAGCAGCGGTACCACAGCACTTGGAGAGAAGCAGAAAGTGGACTTCTTGTTTCTCACATGCTGCTCTTTAACCTTGTAATTGGGTTTTACTCTCTTAGTCGCCACAACACAAAATTGAAATCTATGTTCCAGAGGCCCGAACTCCATACAATCATGGAGCACAACCATATCTTCCTTATTCTGTATGCCATTGTTATTTCAATCTAGGACCCTGTTATTGAGGTGTGGTGCTGGATCCAGCTTTCTGACCCCACCCTATATTCAGGATCCCAAATACATTAATATGTATGAGCTCTAAGGCCTCCTGCACGCTATCATATTTGGGCCCATGTGCTGTCCTTGTAAGTTCACACTGCTCCATTATAGCCTATGATGGTGCATGTGATGAATGTTGTTTTTTACGTGTCCTTGTCCTTTTCCTATCGGTAACACATCGTCACAATCGTACCACAAGACTTCATCATGTGGCTGAAAAAACCTTGCTGTTCCCCCATTGAAGCCCCTCCGCATGCCACCGATGGGAGCGAAGGGCTTGAACATTGATTGTTTGCATATCTTAGACACCTTCTGCTGCTTTCATTTGCATAACCTTAAGATGTCTCCTTCTCCAATGTTGTCTTAGTGTAATCTAGGACAAGGGAGGGTCCCACGCGATGCCGCCTGTGGGGATTAGATTTTAGGGTTTTGCTGATGACCGTCCCCCCCCCCCCCCCCCCTTCCCTCCTCTCATTTATCCTTTTTGAGCTCTTCATAAATGTAACCCTTTCCAATCCATTGTGTGACATCTGAAGACATTCTGATTTGAAGGCTGTACAGCTCTGATCCCGGAAGACGTCGGTCAGGGTATTCTTACTGTATATTACTGGCTGCTCTGTTTTCGGGGGCCTCTGCAGCATGCTCCATACCGCAGTACTGGCTCTAGCCAGCAGACGGCACTATTGTATAATGGCAGAAAGAGAGAGCCCCCTAGGAAACCCTGGATCCAAAAATTGGATTGCAAAGGATTAATGGTTCCAATGTGGAAATTCATATTCGGCACTATTTAGAATAGTTTCCTTTTTAAACATAGTGTAATAACATGGATATGAACTCTTATTATATATGTAATATACACTAGTGTTCAAAAGAATAGCCCAACTTCATTAACCTGATAAATGACTGTTTTTGGTAGAAGTTCTATATCTACATGGCAAGTAATTTACTTGTAAGGGCTCATGTCCACGACCGTGTTTTCACCACGTATAACGTTGCACGGATGCGTGATATGTGTTGAAGTCAATGGACTTTCATTTAGCCACACCGGTGTGTGGACGCTGCATCCATGTGCAAGAGAAATAAATTGCAGCATGCTCTATTTCTCTACGTACATACGCAGTGTCAGCCCTAGACATTGTATACGCTGTTCGTACACAATATATTGCGGATGGGCAACGTTTTCGTACATAGCCCCCTCTGAAACAAAGCGGTGAAGTTATTAAAGAAAAAAAAGTCCATGTGCAGTTCTCTGCTGGCAGAGCGTATGTCTGCGACATGGGTAAAACCCAGTGGAGAGACCAACAGTGTGTTAAGCATGAGCCCTAATAGAAAAGAAGGGCCAACAATTAGGGCGTCTGCCGCTCGTTCTGAGTAATTGAAAAGGGAGTTATTCAAATAGCAGTGAGGAGATAATTGGTGAAGTCATTCTGTAGAGTAACAAGTATTAATTTTAAGGTCTGAGGGCAGCCAGTATTGCACGTGTTCGTTGGGCGTCTTTCACACGGCCTTTTTTATCGCAGCTAATTTACCCGCAATAAAAAAACCGCGACCATCGGAAGCATTGGATTCCAACGCATTCAGATGATCACTGTTTAGCCTTGTCAAAACATCACCACTGAATATGCTGGCTGACGTTTTAACACTGCCGGAAAAGATAGGTCTTTCCCTAGTTTTCAGCTGGCAATTCCCATAGGCTTCAATTGGAGCTGCCGGAAAAGGGAGGTGCAGAGTTTAGCAGTTGATAGCGCTGCTAAACCATTTCAGCCTCTCTGTTGACCCATGCTGAAGATTTATGCCGGCCGAAGGAATTCTGTGCTGCGGTGTATATACGTCACACCCGGCCCATATGAATGGGTGAGAACGCGAGGTTTAGCCACAATGCGGCCAGCCAAAAAACGCATCGCCCGTGTGAAAGGGGCCTTATAGTGCATTTCCTTCTGAAATACCGGTGAAAATGGGTCATTGCAGACATCATTCTGATGAAGGATGTACTTTGATTAAAAAGTTGGTTGGAGAAGGGAAAAAAAAACATTAGATGCAGCAAATTATAGGCTGCTCTACTAAAATGATTGGAAAGGCGCAGAAGGAAGCGAAGAACTAATGTTCAAATGGATAGAATAGCCAAAATGGCAAAGGCTCAGCCACTCATCGCCTCCAGAAATATCAAAGATCTGAACTCGCCAGCGAGGCGCTACAATCGGAGAATGAAGTCGGGTTACCAGCAAGAGCAACATTTTGTTTTGGGTCTACTGACTGCAGACAATATATCAGATGCGCCCCCCCCCCCCCCTCCCCACCCTCTAGTAATTGAATGGGAAATCTTAATCTTTTTTTTTTTTTTTTTTTAACCAGTTAATACATTTACATTTTTGAGCTTTTATGTAAAAACGCTGCTCTGCTGTGTTTGAATTGTAAAAGGCCTTTTTTCTCTTTCCTTTCTGTAAAGATTACCAGATTGGATCCACTTCTGATATTATTTTGGATTTGGAGCTGAATGTGTAGCATTCGCGTTTATGGAAATAAGTTTGATTTTGTGCTTTTCCGAACTCTCTGCTATTTTCTTAACACTACTGTGTATTTTCTACTTTCCTGATTTGATGTTCCTTCCTTCTCTGACAGCACCTCATAAATATTACATTGGTTTTCGTTATGTACATCCACTTACTGAAGCCGCCATTGAAGAGATGGAGCGCGACGGTGTAGAGAGAGCCATTGCCTTCACACAGTACCCCCAGTATAGCTGCTCTACCACAGGTGAGAGGGAGGCTTGCATTTTCTTTCGACCTTTTTCAGGCTTCTTTCACATGAGCGCATATCGTTGTTTTGGTTTTGTTTTTCACTGGGCAACCACTTTAAAGGTCCTTTCTTACACCGTACGATTATCGTTAGACCGAGTGCACTCTAATAGTCGGGTGTAGAAGCGCAGCGGATGACTGATCAGAGTTAAATCAGGTCTTGCAGGCGGACCTGATATTCGTCATTCGTCTGCCGTTGAGTCATTTTGGTATAAACGGGTGTCGTATGATTTGCCGATTAGACAGCCGTGGAAGAAGGGGCGACTAGGGGTGCACTTATGTTCGTGTCAGTGGGCAAAATTCACATACACAATTCCAACTCTGAAGCAAGTGTTTCCATGTAAATTATATATATAATTTTTTTATTTCCCCCCCCCCCCCCCCCCCCCTCCCATTTGGATTTCACGCTTTTCAATAGCAGGTGAAATTGCTGCGGATACACACCAAAATCAGTTGACTTTAGATGAATGGATGCTACAGATTTGATGTGGATTTTCCTCAAAGTCTAATCCCACCCTAATGGTGGAAGGTCTGAGCCCTTGTGGGGGTGTAGAGCAGATCGTCTGTGCGGGTTTCTTTTCTAACTATTTGTTTTCTCAACTCTCAGGAAGCAGCTTGAATGCAATCTATCGGTACTATAAGTCTAAAGGTGCGAATCCCACAATGAAGTGGAGCCTTATCGACAGGTGGCCGACGCATCCTCTTCTAGTCCAGGTAAAACACAGGGGGAACGTTGTATTGTTCATTTGATAACTGCAGAGAAGCAGAGGCGGCGTTCACGGCATTCCATGATTGAAGGAACTTCATTCCATTCAGGTCCCAGGTACAGCAATAGACGCAGTAGTACAAGCGACGTTTCGGACCCAATGGATCTTTGATGACTGCAGAATTTGTTTTTGGTTTTGATGCTGACTTTTTCTTTTCTCTCCCCCCCCCCCCCCCACCCCCTACCCCTCAGTGTGTTGCTGATCACATCCAAAAAGAACTGAACATGTTTCCAGAACAGAAGCGAGAGGAAGTGGTCATACTCTTCTCTGCACACTCTTTGCCAATGTCGGTATGTAAACTGATATGTTTTTTTTTTTTTAATGGATTGTGAGCTTGAAAAAAGAGCCGGAAACAGGCTGTCCACGCAGTGAAATTTGCTGCAAACGTGATGCGAATCTGTGTGGCTTCTATCCCAATGAGTCCCATTAATCTGAATGGGGATCTGTGCCGTAGTCTGCATGGCACCCAGTGCTTTCTTTCCTGTCCGTGTCATTGGAGGACACGGCTTGGATCGCGGGCATAGCTACTGCCACTAGATGTTGGACACGAAGCAGAAAGTGTTAGCTCCTTGTACCAGCTGTGGCCCTCCTGCAGGCGCCAAGCATATCCGTTTTTATACATTCTTTATTTATGAATGTTTTCTCTTTTTCTCAAACCTCATGGCTGACATTGTTGGGTCATATGAAGAAAATTACAATCAAAACCAAATTGGTAATAAACATTTTGAATTACTCAAGTGCAACATAAACCCCCTGGCCAAACAGACCAGATTCAGTCCTGTCCAATGAACTAATCAAGTGGAGTAGTCATATATGGGGAATGTAAGCCCCCTAACAGGTCCTGCAGCTTCATCTCTTTAAGTATTGGAAGGTGGGCCCTCGTGAGATAGAATTCACTTTCTGAGAAAAAAAAGGGTATAGTTTAACACTAGCCTGATCGTGACCCACCAGCCATAGCATGCATCCTTCAACTAGAGCAATCCCTCCATATAGGGTAGGTGAGCACTGGGGCGCGTGCTGCTGCAGTACTGGAGTCACTCTGCAGGTGGATGAGTATACTTCACCATGAGGTAAGTAGCTGCCTTACTCCTCTCGCCTCTCCTGCTAAGACCTCCACTACAACCCCACCATACCTGCTCAAGGCTCTTAACCTCAGTTTAGCCCCTCTTCAGTGCTCCAGTGCTTATTGTCCTTTTTCTTTTACATCGGTGAGATGGTTACCGCTCTTCCCCAGCAAGACTTTCTTTACTGGATGCAGTGCAGGAACTCCTGCTTGCCGCCAATCCACATTTCCCAGGTGAGGGAGGGTTGTCGGCGGTTGTCTTTGGGGGTAGGCTACACGTATAGGGGTGGGCTCACAAGCTCTCTTCAGTGTATCCTCCAATCACTGCTCTGGGTGCAGTTTTCCTGCACTTCTATTGGCTCCTGCCCCCCACTTCTTCTTCTTCACTTCCACCTGATCTGGGCATCCTCTCCTCAGCTGGTACCTGTGATGATACCTCTCATGGCTCTTCTCACAGCTGCAAGGCCTGGGACTACCAGCACAGGATGGGGTAGGAGCTGTCTGGTGGCTAGCTCCTTTTTACTTGTGCCCCTTCCGCAGCACTCGTAGTAGCAAATGAATTAGACCCGGGCACCATGTCTAACTCCAGGGCAGTCTACAGCTGCCAATCACGCATTTTGCATGCTCTCACTGTTGTACCAAATTCTGATGCAGGCAGTCTGAACAGCTCTGCGCTGATTGACTGGGCTCTCACTGGGAGACAGTCGCTGAACCAGATGGGTGCGCTGTGTCTCGTGCGGTCCTGGTTCCCACTTAAGTGCCCAAGACTATCGTTGACCCGCTGGATAGGTCTCCCTGTCCCCCTTCCCAACCGTGTCTGTCAGCAGAGACTCCTTCCCCCGTGGAAGAGTCCATTAAGAAACCGTCACTATCTCCGTCTGTAAACCCTCCAGTGTCACGCTCGGCAAAACGCACCACTCTGCCTATGGCGGACGCCTCTTCCTTTGTGGACGGCCGTGATAAAAAAAAAAAAAAATCCCTTGCAAAAACAATATTTTGAGGCGATTTGGGTTTGGCCCTAAAACCTCTGGGCTTCTACCTGAGGCAACAGGGCTGCTCCTGAGTGGGCCAAGCAATTGTGCCACAGCATTCCCTCCGGGTCTTCCCCAAAAGAACTCGCATATGTTGCACAGCAAATCGACCATGCAGGTAAATGCCATGTGGCCAGACTAGTGCCTCAGGCTTCAGCAGTCTCCATAGCCACACAAAGGACCTTGTGACTTAAATCCTGTGATAACGATGTGGTGTCTAAAAGGTCATTAACTGGGCTTCCCTTCTGTAGGTTTCCACTTTTTCGGCGCTCGGCTACATTACCTTATCTCAAAAGCTATTGGTGGTCAAAACTCCCACCTATCTCAGAAGAGGTGTCTTTCTTTTTGGGTCTCCAGTCTGTGTACTGTGGATACCCAGAAAACTACACAGGATCACAAGAAAAAAACCTTAATTCAGACCCCGACCCTCCTGGAATCCTCTGTCTCTCTCGTCCGCCTCCAAATGGACAACGTGACCACTCATCGACTCTCCATGGCGCCTTCCACTTAGAGACCTTCTTCTCTTGCAGGGACCCCTCTTCCACCCAAGTTTAGCCTGGCTTTGTTTAACGGCATGGTGGTTGAAGCCACGATCCTTAGCAATTGGGGTTTTGCTGAAACTGTAATCCAAGCTACGTAGAAAGCTGGGAAATGCGCCTCTCCAGTTTCTCATTGGGTATGGCAGGCTTTCTTCCTCAGGTGCTAACAGTGTGGTTTTCACCCCATGCGGTTTTCTCTTTCCTGACTACTTTTTATACAGGCAGGTTGTACATGAAAAAACTTACTTTATTAAGTCTGATTAACCCCCTTCCCAACATCCACCATACATGTAAGGGCTCACCCCTCCATACTTGTTGGATGCCTACAGCAGCCAAGACCTGAGAGAACCCAGATCTTGGCTGTTTAACTGCTTAAGGGCATGCCCATTTTTGTTTTCTCCCCTTCCCCCCCAACTTTCAAAAAATCATAACTTTTATTTATCCATTGACATAACTGTCTGAGGAGGGCTTGTTTTTTGTGGAGAGACTTGTATTTTTCAATATACTGTACATTTCTATACTATATTGTACAATTGCTCAGTTGATCACAAGTTGAGGTCCCCCTAGTGGGACCGAAAACTCAATGTTCTTAATTTTTATTTATTTATTTATTTTTTTATTTTTTATTTTTTCTTTAATCATGCTTTCATTTTACAAGAACTGTATAAAAAATGAAAGCTGCGCTGTGATTGGTTGTTATTGGCAACTTGCAGATTTCATAAGCGTGTGTCACCGGCCCACTTTTTCATGGCCGCCTTGTATAATCGGGTGAAATGTGTCCTGGTCATGTAGTAATTTGTCCATCACAAGACACAGCTCTGATAACTGTAATGAGCCGTCCCCTGTGCATCTATCTGGTTTGGGGCTGTCACTCTTCTCAGTTTCTTCATTTTTCTTACTTTTCAGGTGGTAAATCGGGGAGATCCGTACCCACAGGAGGTTGGTGGCACGGTGCAAAAAGTAATGGAAAAACTTAATTTCTCCAACCCTTATAGGCTTGTATGGCAATCTAAGGTACGTTACTTGCTGCAGAGCTGTAATGAGACACACACACACACACACACACACACTTCTATACAGCGTATGGGCCCTAGTTTGCACTTGTTATGAAGTTACATGTGATACAGCTGAACTGCTTTAAAAGTCAAATCCTACGGCATGGAACATTATTCCTGTAGGGTACACTTGTTCCTTTTGCGTCTTAGTTAAGATCTTTGAGTCTAAGAAGTAAGGAATGTATTAAACCACTGCCTAATTAGTTTTGGGACAGTGCACTGAATAAGAAGAGAGGATGTGAATGTATAGACGTGTGCCTCATTCTAGTAGAGCTCCGGTCTGTAACTACACAACAATCATGTTTGCTTACATGACTTTTATGGCATTGGTGGGAAGGTTAGTCACATTTGACATCTACAGCCATGAAGCCCATATCCTGTTAGTATGCTAGTTCCATTATGATCTAGTAACACTAGATGGCGCTGTGTGTCCATAGAAATGGATTGTGTATACAGCAGACCTCACATTAAACCACTGAGGGGTGAAGTGAAAACCAGTCACACCTGAGTAGGGGCGGAGGATATTCGGTGTGATCAGTCAGGTCTTGAAGTTGATGTTTGGAAGCAAGAAAAATGAAGTGGAAGGTTTTGAGCGACTGTTACAGGGTCATAATTGTGATAAGTAAATGGCTGGGTCAGAGCCTGTCCAGAATAACAGGTCTTGTGGGGCGTTCCCAGTGTGTAGAGGTTAGTACCAACCAAAAGTGGTCCAAAGGACAACTGGTGGACTGTGACTAGGTCCTGTGCACCCAGGGCTCATTGACTTGTGTGGGGATTGCAGGCTATCCCATCTGGTCCAATCCCCCAGAAGAGTGACCGTACCATAAACTACTGATAAAGTTCCTGCCGACGATGATGGGCGTTGGATCACACAGGACATGGCAGTGAAGCTACAGATCAGTCAGGGTGCCCATCTAACTCCTGTCCATTATTGAAAATGCCTCCAGTGGGCATGTGAGCCTCAGAACTTGACCATGGAGCTGTTTGGATGGCATGTTAGGCAGGTGGTTCCAGTCTTATGGCTGATCGATGTGTGTATTTTAAAACCTGATGGGCTTTCTGGCACAAAAGGCAAACTAAACTTTCAAGTTGCTGCTCTTACATCATCTGCTGTAAGTCGTCCCTAAAAGCATCTCTCTAATGAGGCAGAGACATTAGTGGGTTCCCACAGAGTTAAAGGGTTCTAAGAGCATCTGACATATGCAACACCCTAAACCTGAGCTGGAAGGGTTGAATATGGTGCTTGGCTTCCAGCTGGAAAGGACATTTTGGATTTTCCATTGTGAGGAAAACCCTGTTCACCTTTGATCCACCAGTCAGCATTGTTGAGAACATGGCAATTCTGACTGGTTCCGACCCGCTGCCTCCAGTGCTCCTCTCCGATGTCCTTTCCAGCTGGATGCCAGGCCCAGTTTGCAGACTCTTGGTTTTGACCCTACTTGGAACATTAAGAAGCGCCCTTGTTATGTGCTTCTGTTCATGATGGGTGCATGCAAGGGAAAGGCAGGAGTTGGGGTAAATTTATAGCATGCAGTATGCCAATAATGTGGCTAAAGGGTGATGTAAGGGCAGCCATAAGCCGTCTTATTTTAGCCTGGATTGAAATAAGTGCACCTTGTTTTCTGACCACTTCCCTTTTTAGGAGTGCCAAGATGTCCTTTTTGTAATGTGTTTAACATCCCTCTCTTAATTTGCCCTCGTATTGTCTCCGCAGGTTGGGCCCATGCCTTGGTTAGGTCCTTCTACAGATGAAACCATTAAGGGTCTCTGCCAGAAAGGGAAGAAAAATATTCTACTAGTCCCCATAGCCTTCACCAGCGATCACATAGAGACTCTGTATGAGCTGGATATAGAATATGCCGAGCACCTGGGTAAAGAGGTAACGTCTGCGCTGAAATTAAAAGTGGTCATTAAGTCCATCTGATTCCCGCTTATTGAATGGCCCTGAAATGTATTTACCCTCTCTGATATCTACTGGTGTGTATGAGGAGAACAGGCTCTACAAAGGTATGTTCACGTGTAGTAAGTGGGCTGCAGGAATTTTTCTCGTATCTTTCACAAACCTAATTCTTTTGACTGGGGTCATATACATTGTGTTTGTTTGCAGCATATCCCAACTTTGAGCGCTCATTAGAATGCATCACGCATTGTCTTCAATGGGGCCAGAAAACACATCGCACGGTGTGCCATGTGCATACTAGTGCGATATGAAGTTTCCCATTGAACCAATGGAAAACGCTTGCTGTTGATCTCTAACACAGCTAAAGGCACCGCCAAAGGATCGCTACTTTACCTGAAGTGATAGGAGGCGGTTTTAAAGGAAAAACTCCCAGCATCCATAGATGCATCATACATTGACAAACGCGATATCTGGCCCAGTTTCACGTCCCGATATCGCGCTCGCCCTTGTGTAGGTAGTCTAAATGTTTGCCGCTGCGCAGCCCAGTTTTCTTTTTCATCTAGCAGTTTTGAAGTAAGACCAATACCGTGTACATATCTGCACAAGTGATATTCATTAGGAGCTAAAGGAGTTTGGGAGTGAAGTCTTGAAGCCCAACTCCATTGCTGATCCTGAAAATTCAGACTGGGTTGCAGTAATTAAAGGGGTTCTGACACAAATAATGTTTTTATGCTTTAGCAGCCATTGTTCCCTGGTCTGCCTAATGGACCCAGGGAACCCACGGTTTAATGGCTGCTAAAGCATAAAAAGATAATACTTACCTTGTCTTCTGTTGTTGTTGACATCAGGAGGGTCATCTCCCAGCAGGCGCTGTTCCTCCTCTTCTGTCTGCACGAGCCGCGCCGCTCCGGGATCGCGCGCATGCGCAGTGGAGAGGTGCCCTCTGACAGGAGTCAGGACGGGCTGCGTCTCCACTGCACATGCGCAGCACTCCGGAGTTCAGCAGGACGGACGGGCCGCCCACAGCAAGCACTGCTTGTGACGTGCTTTCTGTGAGTGGTCCGTCCGTTCACCTTGGAAGTGCCTGACGGACGGACCAGAGCAGGAAGCGGTCTTTTTGACCGCTCCTGCTCTGCTTTAAAGGCACAGAAGAAGATGCCAGCTGGAGGGGACATGCCTGGCGATCGGGCCAGGCAAGGTGAGTACAATTTTTTTTTTTTTTTTTTTTTGTCAGAACCCCTTTAAAGCTGCTTATGGTATACCTGCCTCTCACATGGAAGGTGCATGAGTAGTTGTAGAATGTGCGGACCTCTCCATACCCGTATCTTCCTGAGAGCGGGGTATTGGCATGCAGTCGTCGCACCTTTTCAGATCTACAGTTGAGTTTTCAATGGATTGGGCAGGAGCGTATGCCCACACAATCTGGTATGGAGGGACACAACTGCAGGCTGGTTGATGATTGCTTTGGCAACTGTCCAATGCCCAGCAAGTATAGCGTATGGATCCAGTTGTAATGAATGAGACCTGTGACACTGGGCATCGGCTTGTCACCACATTCCCCCAACCTGACAGTAGGTGAGATTACTAATGGGTATGCTCAGCAGGGTGAGCGCACTTGGCACTGTAAAGATATGCCCACCAGAGATGTATTATTTGCAGCAAGGTTGCAGATTTCGCCCTCTTCTGAAGCAGTGAAAAATCAACATACAAACTTAAAATGCTGTAGAACTAAACTCTGCAGAGAAGGCCAACTCTTGATGCAGATTGATTTTTTTTTTTTTTTTTTGCAGTGTGGATAAGATTTCTTAATCTTTCTGCTTTTTATTGTTTAATGTAAAACGCTATAAATATTATGCAGGCAAATGAACTGAAGAGCTTCTCTGTGTGGATGTACTCTTAGGCCCACCCTCCACTTGCACACACGGATTCTACTGCTGAATCCTGCAGCGGAATTCAGCTGTGGACATGGGGAGAAAAAAACATTGTTACCTCTCCGGGTCCAGCGCAGGTCTCCTCCGTGCCGGCTGGATCTTCTTTCTTCAGCACGGCGAATATGTCCCAGACGTGCCAGACGCATGCACAGTGCAATTTTTTTATTTATTTACTTTTTTAAATCTCCTGCTTTCCCATGGATCCGCGGCATGTCCACAGCGATGGCAGTAGCTATGCCGCGGATCAGACAGCTTCATGTGACCTCCTGGGATTCCCTGCTACTGCAGAGCTGGAGGGTCAGACTAGACCCTGGCAGCTCTGCAGGTGACTAATGTCACCACAGGGGTTGCTTTTTACCCTGTAACTAGGGCTCCTATGGACTCCCTAGCTACAGTGGGAAAGTGTCAAAGGAAAAAAAAAATATGTGAATGTCCCCCATAGGTCTTGTATGACGTCATGGGGGACATAGATAGTAAAAAACACAATTACATAAATAAGTAAGATAAAACAACAATACATACATAAGAAAGAGAATAACACAAAGCAGACGCCAACAAAAACCGTCGCCGTATGCGCCCTGTAAACCCAAACCATACATACTATATATCAAAACGTCTGAAACAAATAGAGGAACCCATTCCCATACTTTATTTTAGTGTAAATATAAAAATAATTTTAAAAAAATTATAAGTGTTAAAAAAAAATGTTTTTTCTTAGTTTCTTACTAGAGATGAGCGAACGTACTTTTTGGCTGTTTTTGCACTCGAGCACCGCTTTTTCCGAGTAACTGACTACTCGGATGAAAAGATTCAGGGGGCGCCGGAGGGGAGCAGGGGGGAGGGGAGAGCTCCCCCCTGTTCCCCACTGCTACCCCCCTCTCCACCACGCCGCCGAGTAGTCAGTTACTCGGAAAAAGCGGTGCTCGTGTGCAAAAACACCCGAACCGAGTACGTTCGTTCATCTCTACTTGCCAACAATAAAACTAAAAAAAGGGGGAAAAAGTCAGTGAAAGATATAAAAAAAATAGTCCCATATGTCACAGAAAAAAAACCCCAGAAAAAATAATTTTGGTAGCTAAAGGAAAAAAATAGAGCAGTAAAACCGCCACATGGGTAAAATCCCTAAAGTGTCTGGTCCTTAAGGTACAAAACAGCTTGGTCCTTAAGGGGTTAAAATCCGCTTGTGGACATTGGGCCTAAGGCTGCTTCCACACATTGTAATAGATTGTGGTGGGTTTTTGTTTCTTGCAGAACCTCCACAGTGTTTACAACTTAAGCCACTTCAAGTGGAAAGTTTGTGTAAGATTGTGCATCCTGAATCCGCCGCCTGGCTATTACTGCTGCGTGTCTTCGCTGCGGCTTTCAGTCCTTGAAATACAAAGCTTTAAAATCTGCAGCCAAATCCACGCCATTTGAGTGTGAATTGGGCCTCTGCAGATTGGCTGTGGGCTTCCTGCTGCAGAGACCTTGCAGGATGTAGACTTATGCAGCCTTAATGTGTGCAGTCAGGACCATGATGTCTAATGCAGACGCAGCTCTTCTCTAACGGAGATCAGAAGAGCTTTGAATAAATGCCGCAGTTCAAGCGGGTTGTGGCGTCCAAAGAGAGACCACAAACTGCTTGTACAGACGTAGCAGCCGTTAACATGACCATTGCATCATGACTTGTTTTATAGCATTTTTCAGAATAGTTCAAGATCAAGTTAACGTTTGCTACATCTGCACATGCATAAAACTTATGGCAATTTTTTTTTTTTTTATTGGCATCCACAGCAAACTTGTTAAAGTGTTCAGATCAGAGTCCCTTTGAAACTTTCCGTGGAGTTTTGTATACCCCACTGTTCAGTTTCTTTAATTTTAGCCATATCTTTCATTGTATCATAAGCGTCGTATTTAGCAGTGTAACAAACGCCGGCTGCAGGACTCATTCTTCTTTCTCTTCGACTCTTTCAGTGCGGAGTTGAGAACATCAGACGGTCCGAATCTCTTAATGGAAATCCATTGTTCTCCAAGGTATCAGTATTGTTAAACTAGGTTTAATGCTATTGACTGCAGGACGGTGATTATTGGTTCTTACTTCTCACCGCTGGTACAATGCACAAAAATCCATTCTCGTTTTAAGTGGGAAGAAGCCAAGTTAGCATAAACACTCCCAGACTTGCATGGAGGCTATATACACCATACACAATTGGAAGAGACAGCCTGTGCTTAAAAGTCACAAGGTTTCCTTTGTACAATGCCTTCCCAGGGGTGCTTGGGATTGAGAATGGGGAAAGCAGCAAGGAGTAATCGATGAGGGAAAAGTTGGAGATTTGCCTTAGTTTTGCTTTATTTGATTGCACCCAACGCGTTTTACGTGTGCTGCGATGTTTACATTTTATCGGTTTTCTTTTGTCTAATTTAGTCTTTCCTCTTAACTTTTTTTTTTTTTTTTCTCTTCTTTACCAGGCTCTTGCCGACTTGGTTCTTTCCCATATCAAGTCCAATGAGATCTACTCAAAACAGTTAACGCTACGGTGCCCGATGTGTGTTAACCCTGTCTGCGGAGAGACAAAGGAATTCTTCAGGAAGCAGAAGCTGTGAGGCTGATTGACAGAGGAGCGCAAACTTCCATGATTTATTTTCCTGCCTAAAGTTATATTGTGTATATTATTTTTTGTTTAAGATTGATGCATTGCGTATCTTTTACACCCCGAGGAAGCCTTATTGGCTAAAGAAAGCTTTACATCCAAGCTATGGGCTCTGGTAGTTCTTCTGTTTTCCTGCTTCACGAGGGGAGAATCCCTGCACAAACTGATCCATTCGGCAACAAAACATCGGTTCACTATGATGGGCTCCACTTGGCCGGGTGGAACCCCCCCCCCCCCCCAAAAAAAAACGCAGCCCGCTGTGCACTTTCATCAGCAAATTTATGCTGATCTGTGCCAGTGGATCCAAATGGAGCCGCCATTACAGATGTGAATGTGGCCTAAGATGCTGAGTTCCTTTTACTAGTAATGTTTTTTACTACATGTTTCTCATTAGCTGAAGTGAAAAGTCTCACTATGGCCGCTGTCTAAAGGCTGTGTGATATTAAAGGGGTATTCTGGATTAAAGATGTCTTCAAGTTTTCCCCTATGCACTGGCCACCCTAACCCCCGCCCCCATCTGGAGATTGAATGGAGCTCAGGTTGCATTGGCACAGTGCCACTTCATTCATTTTCAACTGAACTGCCGGCGAGGGCAAGTCAGCCTTGTGGAAATGAATGGAGCGGCGGCCACACAAGCCTGACCTGCACTCCATTCAATGGCATCACTATAGGTGCAAAAAGCCACTTGAAAGGGAGGCGGATGGGGGAAATAAGACCCTCATTCTTGGGATTGGGGAAGGTTCCTGCAGTTGGAACCCCACTGATTTATTAGTCTATAACCTGTGTGTGTTAACTGGAATACTTCTTGTAAAGAAGACCTGACATCCTATCAACCCCATAAAGTACATTTATGGGCTCATAGGATCGGGGCTGGTATCCTAGCCTGCATCCCCATTCCAGCATGGTCCACCTACAAACGTGCTAATCATTGTACAGAACAGACTCCTTCAGTGCACACACTGCTCTTGCTATATCATGACAAGACCGTATTCACATACAGCAAAAAAAATAAATTCCTTTTGTGAGAGTTGTGGTTTGACAGCAATGCAACAGGATCCAGTTTGGTATAACAATACCGGCCTTGTCCTAAGATCATAACCTTAGATGATGGAAATTGTAGGACCTGACAGGTTACCTGTTAAAGTAGTCTATGCATCCTGTAAAGTAATGGCATGTTTGTAACATATGTCATCACTTTGGGATCCGTTGGGTTCGGACGACTAGGTCCCAAGAATAAAGGGATTGCAGAGCTGACTTACTGCTGCCTACTGGTTTTCATAGTTTTTTCTTGGTACCTCGACAACCTGGTGGGGAGGAAACTGCAACCCAGCTCCATTCAAGTGAACAAGACCAGCTGTTGTTCCTTCTGCAGTTGGCTACTGTCCGTGGAAAGGGATCCAAAACTAAGGCTGCCTGCAGACGGGCGGAAATCCCGCAGCGGGATTCCCTGCAGAATTTCCACCCGTACACGCCTGCATAGGATTGCATTACAATACGCAATCCTATGCAGACGGCTGCAGTTGGTCTGCGCGAAATCACGCGCAGAAAACAAACCGCGGCATGCTCCCCGGCTGCCGGCTCCGCTCTGTGCATGTGCCGGCAGCTGTCACATAAAAGAGCCGGAGCTGCGGAAGCGGGTGAGTTCCGCGCTGCTCTCTGTAGGCGCTCGGGTCCCGCTGTGAGAATTCTCGCAGCCGGATCCGACCCAGCCATCTGCAGGCGGCCTAAATCGGCTCTGTGCCTGCCTTCATTTTCAGGGTCAGTGTGCATCTTGGTCAGACCCCGCCATAGATAAAGTGATTGCATATCCTAGTCATAATATTGCTTTATAAGATGGGAATAACCCTTTTTCTTCTGACAGACGAGGAAGAGTATGAATGCTGAATTTTACATCTGCAGTCAGCTTTTAATTGGATGCCTATGCTATAAAAGCCTTATACGTAGCTAAAAGAGCTCATTTATGAAAGTGCGCATACACGACCAATCTTACAGAAAGTATTTGGACACACATATTGGTAGAATGGATTGTGTCTTATTAGCATGTTGTGCCCTAAACCATGCTAAATAAGATGTAGACCCCTGGAGGTGGCAGCCATAGTTTGTGACAGGCACTACACACTAGTGGATATAAGGGTTAAGTATTTCATTGGCTAGTCCAGCAACGGAAGAATGGGCTATGGCGGTGTTTCCCAACTCCAGTCCTCAAGGCACCCCAACAGGTCATGGTTTCAGGATTTCCTCAGTGTTGCACAGGTGATGTAATTATTGCCAGTGCCTCAGACATTGCCACAGGTGTTCTTACTATAGGATATCCTGAAAACAGGACCTAGTTGGTTGCCTTGAGGACTGGAGTTGGGAAACACTGGTCTATGGAGTGACGAATCGCACTACATCATCTTCAGCTCAGATGGCTGAACCTGAAGAACACCTTCTACCAGAGTGTGTTGTTCCAGCGAGTAAGTACAGGAGAGGTCCCATTATGGGCTGGGGATGTTTTATATGGCATGGTCTTGTTGTAGTGGTAAGACCCATGAACACGGTGGTGACCCTGACATTCTAGACAATAATGTGCTGCCCACAATGTGGTAATACTCTGGGAATGGTCGGCCATACTTCCAACAAGACAACGTGCCTTGTCACAGATCCAGCGCTGCTTTACGTTGGTTTGAGGATGTGAATGGTCTATGATTGGACTGGCGGCGCAGAGTCCTGGTCTGAACCTACTGAACATCTTTGGGACAAACTAGAACATTGGGTCAAGACATATGAACAAAAGTCTGGGGAGTTCTCTCAGAGAAGATGGATGTATGAAGGGGAAATACCAGTTCAGGTGTATCAGATGTAAGCAGAAAGTACACCACGGAGAGGATCTGATGTCATTAGGATCAAAGGAGCCGCAATAAGTATTGACAGATGGAAAGAACTACTTTTCTTCTTGCTCAGTTGTCCAATTACTTTTGGTAGGATAGTGTATATACTAATACACTTCTATCAGATGGACAATCGTGCATCCCTGTGACGGCTGCTCTCCATCTTTAGGTTAATGGCCAACGTTGGACTCCATACACATGGCAGCACCGTAAGCATTCAGTGTGCTGCACTATGAGGAATGTATCCAGGCTGGAGAGATTCTCACCTGCAAGCATTGCTTCTAGGAGAGAACACTTCTGCAATACGGCTTCAGATGGAAGCTGCCCGCGTTTTTCTTCTGTGGAGGACTATGGCTGCCATATTATGACTCTGTTCACGGCCGAGATTATGTAATGTTTGTTGCACTAAATGGGAGAGCAAATAAGAATGAAATGCTACTACTTCTTGGTGTGGACTTTTATTTAGTGAAGAGGGTGCAGTCTGTTACATGTTACTATTGGCTGGGCTAAGCTCTGTTCTGCTACATTGGGGCTTATTTACTAATACTGTCTTAACATTCCACCATGTAAACGGAGACTAGACAATTAGAAAATTCAACATATTAATCAATTCAGCTGAGCTGCAATAATGGACTGGAAAGTCTTAAAATGCCCCAGGTTAAGGTTTAGGCCACCTTGTCGTTGGCTTACATTATGTCAAAGTGTGGCACAGTTTCCTGAAACGTGGTGGTGTTCAGCTCCCACCTCATGTCCAGACGACTCGGGGAAAACTTGTATTTTGAGTAGTAAATCCTCCCTGTTGTCTGATCTTGGGTCTACTATGTGTCATAATCACTGGAGGGGTCAAGATTATCCAGACAAGGATAAACTAAATAAGATCTACCGCTCTAAATTAAGGGAAATCTTCCAGTTAAGGCTGGTGTCGCGCCAACCTAATTGTGTAGATCCCATTGCTTTAAATGGGTTAGTTCAATTAGTTCAATGGATTAGTGCCCAATTTAAGGAATGGGAGCATGCTTGCATGTTTTGTTTTTTCTTTTTTTGTGTGGCAGCGGCCTAAATCACACATCAGATCTCAATGAACAAAAGATTTAAGTTGACGTTTTTACGTTTGTCCCATGTGCTCAGTGTGAGCCTACTCCTATCTGTAAAGAGAAGCGGTGCCAATGGCGGACCTGCCAATTCTGGTCTTCTCTGCTGGATTCCAGTTGAGCTGTACGGTGCTGGGCTGTGAGCACAGGTGCCCCTAGCGGAAGTCTCATGTCACCTTCATGCAGTCCAATTCTGACAGGTTGGTCAGAAACATGCAGATCAGAAATTGCTGGATGTCATCTTGTAGGACTCTGGCAGCGCTCCTCTGGTCCTGATGATGGGTAGATGCACTTCTACGGCCGTGTTTAGTGCTCCTCGTGTAGCCGTCTCCTGGTATCTGCTTCATGCTCTTGAGACTGTGCTGGGAAACACGGCAAACCTTCTTGTGACGGCACATATGGATGTGCCATCCTGGAGGGGCAGAGCTATCAGTACAACCTGATTGGGCTGCAGGCAGTGTATTAAGTACCAGGAGTGACAAGGACACCAGCAAAGTGCAAGACTGGAAAAGAATGGAGAAGGAGAGGGGAGTGGTCTTCATTCCCTTTTTGGGGCTGTCTTGCTGTGGCTTCTTCAATGCTCCTGTTTCATTTGCAACAAAGCAGGTGAAATTAATTTACAATGGCTTCTGCTTCCGGACCAATTGATATCCCTGATGTGTAATCGACTTAGGGGTTATGCTGTGCTGCTTAAAGGGGTTGTCCCGCGCCGAAACGGGGTTTTTTTTTGCATAGGCAGCGCAGGACAAACCCAAGGGATGTGGTGAAATTAAAAAAAAAAATTTACTTACCCGAATCCCCTCTCTGCATCTTCTTCTTTCTTTTCCTCCAAGATGGCCGCCGGATCTTCACCCACGATGCACCGCGGGTCTTCTCCCATGGTGCACCGTGGGCTCTGTGCGGTCCATTGCCGATTCCAGCCTCCTGATTGGCTGGAATCGGCACCCGTGACGGGGCGGAGCTACACGATGATGCATAGAAGGGGGCAGAGCCAGAATGATGCTCGTGCCCGGACCGACCAGAAGGTAGAAGACCCTTTTGCGCAAGCGCGTCTAATCGGGCGATTAGACGCTGAAATTAGACAGAGCCATGGAGACGGGGACGCCAGCAACGGAGCAGGTAAGTGAATAACTTCTGTATGGCTCATATTTAATGCACGATGTACATTACAAAGTGCATTAATATGGCCATACAGAAGTGCTTAACCCCACTTGCTTTCGCGGGACAACCCCTTTAAGGGCTCCTGCACACTTGATTTTTCTTCCGTGTTTTTTTTTTTTTCACATGACATCGCTGCTTTTTTTTTCACGCAATTGTCAACGGGACTTTCTAATGTAAAAACTCATCGCAAGTTGGTACTTTGCAATTTTTGTGTTATGCGTTTTTAACATTAGAAAGTCCCATTGACAGTCGCGTGAAAATAAACGCGCAAGAAAAACGCAAGTGTGCAGGAGCCCTAAATGCTGTTTTTTCCGAGGTGTGTGTGGGGGGAGGGTGTTAGGTTTTTTCTTTTTTTGTGTATGTTTTTTTTAGCAGTGTATGTTTTACTAAATCTATATGCAAAGTCCTGTTTCATGGCTACTTTCAGCAACGGTGGGGATCGCCGCTCCTGCCTCAGTAAGTTTCATGTAGCCCTAAATTGAAGTTGCACTGAGCGGTTCATTTTGCTGCTATGATCATAGCTGGAGTAGCTCATTGCGTCCTCGCTAGAATGCCATATGAATGTTTTCAGTCTGGCGCTTCTAATAAAGCGATGGTTGCTGCGCTTACTGGAAGTTGTAGTTTACAGAACACTTTGCCAATGCAGTCAGCTTCAGCTTTATATATTGAAGGGCACGAGATGAAGCTTTCTGTTCTGTTATTTGATATTAAACCGGTTCTGTAACCAAGGCTCTGGGCATTATGCCTTTCGCTGGGAGCTCTAAATACATTTTTTCACTGCTACAATCCTGCATGCTGTTATATTTGGGACTGAGGAAGAACCCACAGAATTAAAGGAATGGTGTTCTATATCAAAATTCTCTACAAAGGTAATCTAGAATGATGGGGTGTTTTCTGGCTAGTAGCCAAAAAGAGGACTTAACAGGACTGTCTAGGAAATGTGTAATGCTTCATTTTCCCTTTTGGGGTGCTGTAGGGAAACAGAACACTTTCACATTGGATTTTCTCAGATTAAAGATGATTGCTGGAGTCGCAGCGGTTGGACCGTCTCCTGGTAAGCAGATCACAAAGATTGTCCAAAGTAACATTTCCCGTGAGTGGGTGTACATTTATGTCCTATGGATGGTGCCAGCTCGGAAGCTGAACCTGCAGCAGCGGGAGCCGGCTGCTAACACTTTATATGCTGCAAGCAATGTTTATCGCGACATGTAAGGCTGGGTTCACATGGAGCGGAAATGCATGCATTTTTAAACCCGAGACTAAGCAGCAAAGTGGACGGGATTCCACTGCTGACAGTCCGCTGTGGAAATGGACATGTGCAGTGGAATTCAAATCCGCGACATGTGAATTTTGGCGCTGCTTCCGCTGCATGCTCTCTTCTCTCTATGGGGAGAGATTTTCACAGCGGAATACAGGCTGAAAAGCCACTTCAAAAACCCACGCGTGTTTTGAAGCAGCCTTTCCGCTGTGAAAATCTTGTGGAATTTCTGTGCGGTCCCGCTGCGAGCATTTCGTGAGATCTCTGTACCCTTAAGGCTAGGTTCACACAGGACAGAGGGGGCACTTCCACTGTGATGTCATCAGCTCTGCGCCATGTAAGTGTGGAGGGCTGATGAGTTGCCATGTATAATGAGAGCGATTTAAAGGTCGCACGTTCAAGACCCCTACAAGGGTATAAAAAAAAAAAATGTAAAAAGAACCTTTTTTGTGTAGTTTCTCCACCTTGTTAAAAAAAAAATAACCCCGCCCCTATGTTCAGTATTGGCACATCTGTAACAACCCATACAATGAATTGAACTTTTTTTTTTTCTTTTCCTTTTTTAATGAAAGCTAATAATTGGAGGCAAAGTGCCTTTCTTTTTTATTATTATTAATTTGGTGGTGTTCATTTTGCCCCTTTAAAACAAATGCAATATAATTTATCAAAAAAGTAATTTGTCACTTAAACAAGCCCTCCCAGCGCTCCGTCGGTGGAACTATAAGAAAAAAAAGGTATAGGACTTTGAATGCAGCAATGCAAAAATAAATACTTTCCAAAAGTAGTTTTTTATTGTCCAAAAATGGAAAGACCACTAAATAAATAAATATATATACTTTTGGTATTGTCATAATCATAACAATCTGCAGAATAAAAAGCATTGAGTCATTTTTGTTCTGTGGTGAACACTTAAAAAAAATGCCAAAATTGATATTTGTTCATTTTTTTTCACCGTCTTCAAAAAAAGAAATGTAATCTGTACGGCATAACTTTTATGTACCTCCAAAAACAGTACCAATAAAAACTACAGCTCACCATGCGAAATACAAGCACCTCTAACGGCCGCATCCATGGAGAGATAAGCTGCGGCTTTTAAACAGTGGAGATAAAAATTTCTAAAAAATCTTTGCATCATTAGGTCTAATACACCAGGGGTCCCCAACTCCAGTCCTCAGGGACCACCAACAGGTCATGTTTTCAGGATATCCTATGGTAAGAACACCTGTGGCAATGTCTGAGGCACCGACAATAATTACATCACCTGTGCAACACTGAGGAAATCCTGAAACCATGACCTGTTGGCGGTCCCTGAGGACTGGAGTTGGGGAACACTGTAATACACGACCCGTCTCTAAGGGGTTAATGGCTCAGGGTTGGGTTTGTTTTTTTTAAATTTGGGGCCGCACTTTCTTTCCTGTTGTAGACCAAGCTGTAGTGATCTGATAACACGTGATTGTTTCCACCAAGCAGGGGCCTTAGAAATCAAACCATTTATTTTGCGACGGACACAGTAGCATTGCAATTATGAGGGTTGTCCCCAGAATCTCTCATGTGGCAGGCTGCGCAATCAGACCTTTCTAGATGAAGAACCATTAATTTATTCGGTGGTCAGCGCGGCCGCAGTGCGTTGACCATTTCAATACATTGATTGCACTTTCTATACCGAGCCGTGTGTCATCCAGCCTTTACATTATTGACCCACACAGGCACATTTTCCTGCACTTTCCATTCTGAAGGTTACAAAACACATTTCCCTCAGCAATCATCCATAAATACGGGAACTCGATTCCTCCTCGTCTTTGTTCTACAGGGCGGATTTATGGAAGGTCTTTGTTTCCCTTAAAACCTGATCGGTGATTGGTTTCTATTTCTTCCTCTGGTCTTGACAAATGAAAGTTGTGATGTGATTGGTGAGGGCAACACAGACAATTTTCTTTTAGACAGCTCTGCCCCTGTTTGTTTCTGGAATTGCTGGGTGTCAACCAATAAAGCTGCCTGTATCATAGCCACCAAGGTTGTCACCCAGCTCTCTTAGGGTGGATTCAGATGAACGTATATCGGCTCGGTTTTCAGGCCCAGCCGATATACGGTGTCCTCATCTGCAGGGGGGGAGGATGGAAGAGCCAGGAGCAGGAACTGAGCTCCTGCCCTCTCCCTGCCTCCTCTCCACCCCCTCTCTGCCCCTCTGCACTATTTGCAATGAAAGGAGGTGGGTCAGGGGTGGGGCTAAGTTCCTAGAATTAGCCCCGCCTCTCCCCATTGCAAATAGTGCAGATGGGCAGAGAGGGGGCGGGAGCTCTGTTCTGAGAATTAGCGCCGCCTCTCCCCATTGCAAATACTGCAGAGGGGCGGAGAGGGGGCGGGAGCTCAGTTCCTGCTCCTGGCTCTTCCATCCTCCCCCCCCCACACACACACACACACGAGGACAACCTATATCGGCTCGGCGCGAAAACCCAGCCGATATACGTTCGTCTGAATCCAGCCTTAGGCTGACAAACTTACCTAGCTGTGCAGGAAACCCAGCCCACACCTACTAGGCATATTTGCCATTCAGAAGTCTAGGAAGGACTGTTGATCATCTCCAATAGGAATCTCTTTAGCATTTACATTGGAGGTCTCCCATCTTTCCTAAAAAGTGTAACATAAGGTCCACTTTGCAACAATCTTTTTTTGCTGCAGTGCATCCAAACTGAAGCAGCCTTGCAAATATTCTTACTTTAAAATCTCCTTGTTTGTGTATACAGCACCTACGCAGATTTCTGCGACTATGTAGTAATGACTACAAATAGGCTGTGTGTAGTCTGATCCTACAGTCTTATTACAATTCCTCTGTCTTCAGTAGGAAGAAATAGACAGAATGGAAAGAGGATGGTTGCAGGATCAGACTACACAAGGTTTGTTTGTAGTCTGTTACCATGGAGACACAGATAGCTGTATGTAAGGAGAAGACAATCTCAGATCTCGTGTAGAAGCATGGGCCCCTAGGAGAAATACAAATCACACCAGCCTGTTGCGGTATCAAATGATTTCTAATGTTATTCAAAGTTGCATGTTGTTTATATATCATAAATGACATCACAGGAAAAGTACATACCTCCAAAATGCCTAAGAATACAGGATAGGCTATAACTAAAATGAGTAACATAAGTTCACGCCTTTTAAGGTGTAACTATAACATACAAAGTAACTGTTATTATTTCATTAGGAAGGAATGCAAGGGAGGGGGTCTAGAGGACTTTCTTATCTCTGTCAGTAATATACACTCACTGGTATATAGAAATGGTTTTGTTTAACCCCTTCACTACTCTTACGAGCAGCATGCTATATCTTCCTAGTCTACAGTCTAATAGCAAAAACAATTAACAAAATCTGCAATATATCATGGGCTGTGTATTTCGGCATGGTTTTCAATGGTTATCTGCAACAATGGTGCAGATTTGGGTATTGACATTGATTTTTTTTTCCCCCTTCATGAAATCTGCACTGATTCTACTGCGGATGAACGTACCATTTAAAGGAATTTACCACCAAGCTCATGAAGTTTGTCGTCTGTGTATAGGGACAGAGTTGTCACTCTGCATGCTGTGGCCCACCTCTATGACTCTAAGTTCAGTTCTGAGTCAAACATCATGGACCTGGTGACAGAATTCCTTTCAGTTGCTCACAGGACAGGTCCCATGGAGTCTGAGAATGTCCTTTGCAAACTTACACAGCTGGCACCTGTGGAAGTTGGCACATAAGTAGTGCAGTGGACTCCTCTCTACATGCTGGTGCACACATTCGTATAGAGAATAATGTTCACGCCAGGCTGCAGGGATGATTCCATTGCACTGTCCAGGCGCCAACGGCTTCCATGGATGACAGCATGGGAGAGGGGAGCTATATCAGTATAGAAAGTGCATCCTTATGGTTAATGGTGTTCGTAAGTGATGCTGGGTATGGATAATATCTCGCAATTTGGGAATCAAATATTGGAAATATAGCAAGGCGTTTTGTAAATCTTTGAATAGGTTCAGTTGGATCTGCCATCCCTACTGTTAAAGTGATAGGTGTCTTATGGGGAACCCTGATCATGCCCTGGAGAACCCGGGTTAGAAAATATTGCCCAAAGAATTGGATACATTGGCAACCGTAATTCCTTTGAAGAACCCCAACACCCTTGCCATGGATGACTGTGGTCTTCATCTGGTTCCTTAAACAGCATCTTACCAACTTCTCTTCTCCAAGCATGCAGGTTCTTCCAGTAAAAGGCATCCGGACTTGTCGGAGATCTCCTGTTATTATCCCCTGAGGGTCGTTGCTGCCGACCACGCGCCTGTGGCTTCACCAGTCCAGCAATGAATTAGTCTACGTCTAGCCGATAGCAGAGCATTAGGAGAATTAGAGGCCTCCAGTAGACTGACTTACCGTCTGAATTTCTAAGCAGCGTTCATTGAGTACACAGCTGTATTTAATTAGCTAAGTTATGAATTGCATGGATTATCCATTGTGCTAAACAATTATACACATTGGAGAATTCTGCTGTGTATCGACATATCTATGAAGTTGTTTTCCAGGTGATCAATTATGAATTACAAAAGATTATCTACTCCAGAAAATAAATAACAGCGGTCCAGGGGAGCCATGAAGTGCGCACGTCTCCAGGAAAGGACGCCGAGGCTGCATCTATAACTCTGGCCGACAACCGGACTTTTATATCCAAACTCCGGCTTTTAATTAACTGGGCTATCTATTAACTGCGGCTCCGCAAATTACATTTTATGTTTAAAATCAAGCACTTGATTGATTCTTTTGGAGACGGCACTAAAATGGTTCCTTCGTCAATCCATTAGTGGAACTCTTTGTTACGCACCATTTAATGCTTTGATGGCTGTTCTGCGCTCCGTGGATTGTGGTTATGTCACAATCCGGTGTGTGCAGATTTATATGGGAGCCAGATGTGTTACCTATAAGACAATGGGGGGTTGGAATTTTCCATTTATACAGGGTTGCAGTGCCCTGTGCAGTTTTTTTGGCTTCCTATTCATTTTTTTTCACATTGGATCCAGTGGGAAGAACATGAATGTAATATACACAGCTACATACAGTCAATGACCACTTTATCTTGGAGCACGATGGACTCGTTTTGGCTTTCACAACCGCAGCAATTCAGCGTGACGTAGATTCCACCATTCTGCAGGAATATCGGCCCCTGCGGACAGGAAGTTTTTTTTGTAGCTGCTGCAGATTAGATGAAGGTGCTGACATGTTCTGACCAGCACGATGCAACAGAAATTTCGATCCATGTGATCAGGTGATGGTTTTCCTCTGCTGACTGATCCAATTTTTATGCTATTTTCCCCACTGGAGTCTCAACTTTCTGTTTCTCTAAGGGGTCATTCAGATGAGCGCTGTTTTCACGCTGCTAGCAGCACACAGTACACGCTTCTAATAGGAACCAATAGGTTCCTATTAGACGCGTTCACATGAGAGAATGTTAGGCGCGCTGAATTGGTACACCTAACAAAAGATAGGACATGCGATTCAAACACGCATGTTGGCTCCGAGGTGCGCGCAAGGATTGGAGATGTCCTATCTTTGCTGCGTGCTTTCCATAGGCTCCTACGGGAGACTTGAAAGCACGCAGCACGCACCTCGGATTGTATGAACGGGCTACTTCAAGTAGTTTGTAGTAGCCCATTCATGCTATCTTTACAGCACTATAGCCAAGATATTTTCCTGCAGCTATAGTGCGCACAAATAGTGCTCTTCTGAATGAGCCCTTAGACAATAATAGAACTGTTTGTCGGCTGCTATAGTCCAACCATGCTAAGGAACAACGAGTTGTGCTTTTGGACATATAAGTTGGAGCACCAGTGTTGTAATCAGCTGTAATTTGCTTGACTGTACAGCATCTGTTCGTCTGAGTGATTCTTTACATCCTCCTTTGACCCCTTTTGTTGACTACTTAATTCCGTCCACAGAATCCACTTTCACTGGATGTTTTTTCTCAATTACACCATCCCGCAGCCACATCTGTTGCCTCTCCTGGCAACTCTCCACACCTCTGCATGAGAGAACTGCAATTGGCAGTGATAACCCGGCCTTGTTGGAAGTCGTTCAGATCGTTGGATTTTCCCATCTAATGTGGATTCACAGAAACTGATCCACAGCAAACTTGTCATGTGACCTTATGCTGCACTCCATACAGGGAAGCCCCAATCATGAAAGGGCTGGGGGCTCTAATAAAGGGGTCATTCAGTATATATGTTTCTGTTTATTTATTTTGGTGGCATGACTTTAATAGGGACGGATTATTGGCTGTACACCACTATGACACCCAATTGTACATTATCTCATAACACACAACAGTTCACTCAAAAGTAAGCCTAAATACTTTTTAATCCCTTACGCTCAGTCAGATGGGTGTTTTCTTTTTCTGCGCATGTTTTTTGCGTTTGCGATCCGCATCTATTAGAACCAATGCTTTTCAATGGCAGCGCTCACATGTCCGATTTTTACCTGAGCACAAAAATTTCCACCGGCAAAAATAGGACAACGGATTTTAAAACGCAAGTAACTGCGGCATTCAGGATTTTTTGGATGTGCAACCCCTGGATGCTGTCACATATAGGGTCTTCACCTTGTGGTCAATGGGGCTGGCAGTTGTAGCGCCGGCTCCATTGAATTCAATGGGATAGCATGGCGGTCCTCTACCACAGCTGTGGCTGAGGATTTCTTCATCTCCATGTGGAGTCCCCTCATTACTGAACACCGTGACAGCACTGTTACAGTGTTCAGTGACAAGGGGATTCCCTTGTACAGATAAGGCAAAGTTTAATTTAACTTTTTAAAAAGTTTTATGGTAGCTTTCTGTGCAACAATTTGCTTTCCGTTTTAATTGCTTTATTGTGGCTTTTGTTGGGTTGAGATAAAAGAACAAAAAGCTTTTCAATGGCTTAAGATAAGATAACTTGTCATACAGCATTATCACAGTGAAGTTAAACTTTACTGAATCTGTAAAAAAAAAAAAAAAGAACCTATTATAGAAAATCCTTTTTTGCCCTATACAATAGAATGGCTGTAAGGTGGCCTAATTGTGGGTTAGTGTTAGATGCTGGTTGACATTGGCAAGTGCTGATGCTTCACATCTACTTTACCAACAATGGCACTTTGCTCTTTCATCGATACTCTTGTCCATGATCCATCAGTAAGCGCTAAGGAGACCAACCTGATTGCAGCGTGTATAATGAACTTTACAATAGTCAGAGGTAACTGGTTGCCAACTGCAAGGGTTGAGGACTGGTGGGGCTACTTGTAGCGGGTTCTCACAATCCAAGGATACTATACCAACTGGGTGGCAATGGTGACAGTGTCACAGTTAATGTCTTTTGGGGCAGACTATAGGCAATTGTATAATTTTTATAACTGTGTCCTTTCCTTTCTTGATGCTCTTGGCCACTGTCGGACTGGGGTGCCCAGGGCCCACTATACAGCTACATGCAAATATTACCTGATTCCCGTTCACAAATTCCCCATTGTTGCATTCTCCATATACTTAATAGAACAGTGATTGCATTTGTGTATGACCCTGTTTCCACTGTACTACATAGAGAATGCAGCAAACAGGAATCAGTAGACTCTCTTCTACCTAATACCCTGTTTCCCTGAAAATAAGACATACCCTGAAAATAAGACATAGCATGATTTTCCAGCATTTTTGAGGATGCAAAATAATTTTTTCAGGCTTTTTGAGGATGCTTGAAATATAAGCCCTACTCAAAAATTAAGCCCTGCTAACAGTTAATTAAAAAAGTCAATTTAAGTAGTGTCCAGGCAGCTATACATGTAAAAAAGTTAAACCTTTTGAACAAAAATTAATATAAGACGCTGTCATATTTTCGGGGAAACACGGTATGTGTAGATCTTGTGTTTGTGGTCACAGGCTGGGGCTCACCCTGGGTCAAGGCCCTTCGGGGGACAGTAGGGCAGACCAAGCCTGCTCTCGGCAGAGAAGTAAGTTGAGATGAGCTCAGAGACAAAGCCTTTTCAGTGCAATCTTTGGAAAAAGTTTCTTTTATTACATTCCCTGGTTACTTTAATAAAAATGTTGGCTCAGTATTAGCTTTCTCTTGCCTGAAGTGTTTTGATAGAGATTATTTCCCTGAACTTAGGTCCAGTATTACTACTTTGTCCCAAGTTCTTTCTTACGTAACTGTGATACAATTCCGAGATGTTTTCCTAGATGGATAACTTTTCTTCTTCTTAGACACACCGAATACTTATTTATCTTCAGAGGCGTAATATGAGTCAGCTGGACCCCAATATAAAATCTGTAACCGAGCTGATCAATGCCAGAACGTTACGTCCTAAATAGAGATGAGCGAATATACTCGTTTCAAGTAATTACTCGATCGAGCACCGCGATTTTCGAGTACTTCCATACTCGGGTGAAAAGATTCGGGGGGCGGGGGGTAGCAGCGGGAAACAGGGGGGAGCTCTCTCTCTCTCCCTCTCCCCCCCACTCCCCGCTGCAACCCCCCACTCACCCACGGCGCCCCCCCGAATCTTTTCACCCAAGTACGCAAGTACTCGAAAATCGCGGTGCTCGGGCGAAAAAGGGGTGTGTACGAGTAGGTTCGCTCATCTCTAGTCCTAAATTGATTTGGAGCTCTGTATCAGAAAAAACAAGCCCCGACCGCTCAAAATGATGCTCAAGGCTGGAAATTCACTTTAATAAATCTAATCTATTGTGTCATTCCTGCCACACAAAATTTGGAAAGCCAAAATGAAACTGTCAACCACGGGATGACACGACCCACAACAGTGTGTTGGTACACTCAGAGCTGTGGTATAACAATGACAATAGAACGCTGTGGCTCTCCTCTGCTTGCAATGCATGGTTTCAGCCTCAGGTTCAAGACTCGATGTGGAGAAGGATGTCTCCTAGGACCTTAAAGGGATTGTACAACGACTGCAGGTTATAACTTGCACATGCTCAGACAGTGCTCCCTTCATAATGACGTCACTGCGTGGAGAGAAAGCAACCTCCATAGTGATAGGCAAACTGGACATGGAAGTCCTGTTCTGGAGATCGTTGGGGATTTGAGACCCCAACCAATCAGCAAGTTATCTGCTATCTTGTGGATAAGGGATAACTTGCAATTCTGGTACAGCCCCTTTAAGGTTAAGGCTACATGGCATCTTTGGCCGTGACACATGTTGTACAGTAGATTGCAGTATTTCCCTACAGTATCACAAACTAATGGAAATAAATGCGGTCATATTGAAACTCGTCAATTGCCAGGACCATGATCTGATGACCACAAGAAATCCAAGCTTATTGGGTTTGTTGAGATCGTGGGATCACAGCAACGTTCAGGTTGCAACATGACTACCTTCACTTCCAATAGTTTGTGATGTTACAGGGTTCTACTGTGAACTTTGCTCGCATGAGGTGTGCCATGGCCAAAGTCAGCATGTAGGTCTAGCTTTAAAGGGGTTGTCTCGCGGCAGCAAGTGGGGTTATACACTTCTGTATGGCCATATTAATGCACTTTGTAATGTACATCATGCATTAAATATGAGCCATACAGAAGTTATTCACTTACCTGCTCCGTTGCTAGCATCCCCGTCTCCATGGTGCCGTCTAATTTCAGCGTCTAATCGCCCGATTAGACGCGCTTGCGCAGTCCGGTCTTCTCCCTGGTGAATGGGGCCGCTCGTGCCGGAGAGCTGGTTCTCATAGCTCCGCCCCGTCACGTGTGCCGATTCCAGCCAATCAGGAGGCTGGAATCGGCAATGGACCGCACAGAGCCCACGGTGCACCATGGGAGAAGACCCGCGGTGCATCGTGGGTGAAGATCCCGGCGGCCATCTTAGTAAGGTAAGGAAGAAGTCGCCGCAGCGCGGGGATTCGGGTAAGTACTAAACGTTTGTTTTTTTTTTAACACATGCATTGGGTTTGTCTCGCGCCAAACGGGGGGCCTATTGAATTTTTAAAAAAAACGTTTCGGCGCGGGACAACCCCTTTAAGGGGACTGCTTCAGTCTTCCAGCGCTTGGCTATCAGCTTCTCTGGTGAGTTTCCTGTGTTTAGACTTAAAGGAATTTTCCAAGTAAAGGTAGTGTAAAGTGTAACATGTCCTTTGCATTAATTACATTAGACTGATATCTCCCACGGCAAATGCGCTGCTCCAACATTCTCCCGCCACTCGTGGGTATGTGACCAGTTATTCCTCATCAGGGCTGATGAAAAGGAGCTGGTCTGATTGCTTCCTTTATGACACTGGGAGCTTTTGTTTCCTTTTCCCCTCTTCTCACATCATCAGAAGATAGAGATGTTGAACTTGCAGTCACATGATGCTGTAACGCACTGACCACTAGAGGCATGCAGAACCTTGTGGCATGGGGTACAGGTGGTCATTGACGGGGATTACCAAATAAACAAGAAGATTTGCCAGCAGCACAACCTGAAAACTACTTGGAGCAAGGCAGCTATAATGCACAGCCACTCAAGGAGCCCAAATCATGGATACAAATCAAATATTTATGGAAAAAAGATGCGTAGCAGCCTAAGGGTTGCAAAAAATATACTAAAGTATACTTTATTCTTCCGTGGTGAATACAGACTCGTTATTTGTATAGTGCCATCTTATTCCACAGCGCTTTCAGGTAATTTATTTATTACCCCTCAGCAAGCTGAGTTCTCATTTTACCAACCTCAGAAGGATGAAAGGCCAACCTTGAGCCAGCTACCTGAACCATGGAGGGATTGAACTTGCCACCTTCAGGTCGGGAGCAAGGGCTTTGAACTGCATTTCTGCTGCCTTAAGACTCTGCACCACACAAGGCCACAAGGATTACCAATAATCTTCCGCTGGTGCTGTGCTCATGTGACTGGGAAGAGAACAGTAGAACAGCATGTCATGTCAATGTGAGAGACATAACCCCCATGCAAACAATACATTACACTTCCCTTTACACTTATATTACCTAAAAAAAACATTTAAGGTCCAGCAGACTTCAGCATTTGCCCATGCTACCTTCAGAATCACCTCATAGTCATCCAGGTGCTAGTACATGTAGGGAATTAATACATAAGGTATAGAGATATTCACTTCTGAGAGCTCTTCACAGGGTGATACTTGATCAGCTGATTGTGGCAAAATGGGAGTGGCTTTTTCAAGAGGTGTGGCTTTTATAAAGGGATGGGGCTAAATATATTCAGATTTGCTATATTCATATCAGATGACAGATCAGACCTCTAAATTAATTTCACCCCCCTCCCCAAATCAGACACCTTATTTTAATATCAGAACCCAAAATAGACCTACTAAATATCTTTAGACTCCAGACCCTCTACTTTTATGTCACACCCTTGGCCCCATAATTTAATTCTAACTTCCCAAATATATTCAGACCCCATGTCAGAACCCCTATATATTAATTTCAGATGCCAGCCCTCAAATTAAGCATAACAATTATATTCAGTGCTGAAACCAGACTACATACTTGACTTCCTTGCTGCCTGTCACCAATGCACCGGGTCCCGATGCCTTCCAGCATTGGACTGTTGCGTGCACCTCTGCATCCTATGTTCTAATACTGGATGGCATCAAGACTCAATGCAACGATGCCCAGAGTGGATTAAAGGGGTTGTCCCGCGAAAGCAAGTGGGGGTATACACTTCTGTATGGCCATATTAATGCACTTTGTAATGTACATTGTGCATTAATTATGAGCCATACAGAAGTTATTCACTTACCTGTTCCGTTGCTAGCGTCCTCGTCTCCATGGTGTCGTCTAATTTTCAGCGTCTAATCGCCGGATTAGACGCGCTTGCGCAGTCCGGTCTTCTTCTTTTCTGAATGGGGCCGCTCGTGCCGGAGAGCGGCTCCTCGTAGCTCCGCCCTGTCACGTGCCGATTCCAGCCAATCAGGAGGCTGGAATCGGCAATGGACCGCACAGAAGACCTGCGGTCCACCGAGGGTGAAGATCCCGGCGGCCATCTTCACCAGGTAAGTAAGAAGTCACCGGAGCGCGGGGATTCAGGTAAGCACTATCTGGTTTTCTTTTTTAACCCCTGCATCGGGTTTGTCTCGCGCCGAACGGGGGGGCTATTGAAAAAAAAAAACCCGTTTCGGCGCGGGACAACCCCTTTAAGAGCTGGGAGCAAGGAGGGTAAGTCTACAGGACTCTAGTTGTAGGATTAACATACTAGATAATGGCTGATTTTGTCTTCGGCAGTGCCCTATTTTTGTTCTCTCTCCCAGGCAACAGGGTGAAAACTATGTATCACAGGTGACTGGGTGAGGGAGGCCGAACATGGGGTGACTGTAAAACTGGGTGAGTTGACATGTCTGAAGGTACTATATGTACCCCCTAATGGACTCTCATGATGAATCCATGAAGATGAAGACAGTGTTATGATGTGGAACCTTTTTATAAGAAGCCACGGAAGCTGATCTCAATGCCTTTCTAGTAAGAAGGATTTAAAAGTTGATTGAAGTTGTGATGACCTGCGATTTTATAGATTCCCATCCTGACTGATCATAGATCTCCTAATAAAGTTCCATCACCTCTCAGTAGCGCCCAATATGCCTTTTTACTGACCTCCCTAATGGCTTTAAACCTGCACTTACAACTTTTGAAGGTGCTAGCTTTGTGTCTCGTGACAGCCAGGCTCCTGCTGTAACTGCCGGGATTGGAGAAACCTCAGATACTCGCAGTTTAACCCCTTCCATGCCACCACCAATTGCAGAATGTAAACAGATAACAGAGGGAGGGTGTTCCTCCTGTCCCTTATCGGTATCCGTTTTACGTAATTGCAAAGTACCAGCTGGTTCCCATGGTAGCCAAAGGCCACCGTGTCTGCCATATAAGACGCTGTCAGACTTATAGGCATAGTACGTACAATGTACTACATAAGTAATGCAGTGTACTATTCTCCTTGAGGGACTTAAAAAATAATGTCAAAAAAGTTCCATAAAGTTAAATCTGAAAAAAATATGCATTTTTCACCACAACAAACCCTTTTAAAAGGGTTAAAATATCAATAAAAAGCAGCACATGCTAGATATTACAGTTTTTGAAACAACCCAAACAATAAAACTTTTTTATTTATCACCATACAAATAATTTTAAAAAGGTGTGCCAGAATCGCTATTTTTCTTTTTGCTCACCTCCCAAAAACCGCAACAAAAAGCAATCCAAAAGTCACAGGTACATCAAAAAGGTACAAAGAAACCTGCAACTTTTCCCACAAAAAACAGGCCCTCACAGCTCCATTACTAAAAAATAAAAATGCTATGGATGCCCAGATCTCCCCTATGTGTTGGCGATGCCAGGACAGTCCGGGGACAATGCAACATATATGGGGGGAGTGCCCAACAGTTGGGGCTCTCTGGAGCAGCGTGGAACTCCTCTACAATAAGATGACCAGGTTTGCAGTGTCCATAACAGCTAAAGTGGCTCTGTTATTGATGTTACCTGGATCTCTGACCAGGATCAAGTCGGAGTTACTGAGACTGGTTATATTGGCAGTGAGGATGTCTATCCCTGGTCTGTGGCGTGCAACTTCCCCCCCCTACTAGGATTATCTGGACAGAGAAGCTCAATTCGCTCATGAGATATGAAGCGGTGGGGCTGGCGGAGGAGGAGGAGCGGACCAGGTCTCACGAACTTTGGAGACCATGGATTGCCATGAGAGCTTCAACTTCTTTCAAAATCTGTCTGGAAACAGGTAGACTGGACTCCTAAGGAGTCTTAGAATCAAATGAGCAGGGTCTTCCCCTTTCCCCCCTTTCCTTGTCTCCCCTCTTTTCCCCTTTTCCGCCCCTCTTTCCCTCCTTTTTTCCCCAGTCTTGATTTTCTCTTGTTTTTTTTTTCTCTGGAAATTAAATATACGTAATTTCAGTCCCAATATCATTCTCCGGCGAGGTTATGCTGTTACGAGTTAACTTAAATCCGGTGACAGATATATTTTGTGTACTGTCATGGTTGTTTATTTGAAAATCTTTAATAAAAATGATTGAACATAAAAATAAAAATGCTGTGGGCCTTAGGATGCAACGATGCAGATTGCTTTGTTTTTCTTCAAAAACTTGTTTTTAATGTTCAAAAGTAGTAAAAAATTATTTTAAAGAAATCTCTATAAGTCTGGTATCGTACTAAGGGTGCTGATCCAGGTAATAAAATGATCATGCTATTTTTACCAAATGGGGAGCGCTGTAAAAACAAAACTCAAGAAAACAATGGTGGGATTTCTAGAGGAGGAGGGGAAAGGTCCATTTCCACACCCAAAGAAAATATAATAAGTTATACAACACATTACATGTACTCCCAGAGTGGTGCCAATAAGAAATACAACTAGTCCCCAAAAATCCAGCTCTCATATGGCTATGCCAACAAGTTATGGCTCTTGCAGTGCGATGATGAAAACCACTTGGTCCTTAAGACACAAAATAGGTCAGTAAATATGGAGTTAAATAGTTTTCCTTTAGCAATCCTTTTTTTGTTGTCTGGAAGAATGGAGCTGTCCATGTAATGTATGAACATATGGGCTCCTCTAGAGATGATCTCTTGATGGACATCCAGAACGGGAGCCTTACATTTAGCCTGTATGCCCTATGTCAGACACCCCGTTGTAATAAAAGATTCCTATATCTGATAAAGGAGAAGTTAATCAAAAAGGGCCTCTCATCTAAGGTGGTGCTTCTGATTTTCAGTATACTTTTATAGTGATTGGAGCTCCATTTTTAAATTACAGAGCTACAAATCATCTGCTTAGACAAAGAATAAAAGCATAACCCAAAAGCACTGGGCTTTATACAGACACAGTATACAGACAGCTCCGGAGCTCCCTCTAGGGGTGGTTGCAGGCTGCTAGGATGTTATAATTTATCATTATGGTCTATTCTGGAGATTTGGAGCTCTGACCTCAAGATACATTAAGTTATGTACATTCACTTAAAGCCATCTGTTGAAGGAAATGTTTTTATATAATGTTTTTAGACTGACCAACAAACTTCTAGTAAAAACAAATTAAAGAGACCAAAATAACAATTAGTAAGGGCATTTTTTCTCAGAGTTGGTTCATTGGAGCCAGAGGTTTTCATCAAGGTGAGAATATCACAAAAAAGTGGGGTTAGCAAAAAAGCACCATCTTGGCAGCAGGAAAGGGAATTGTCAATTTCCCATAATTCTGTTGACTGTGCCATGTGATTAGTGCAGGTTCCCAAACCAGAAAGATGCATTCTGTTGTATTACAAGGTTAAATAACCTAAAAATTGATTTCACCTGCATACACCATGACACAACCATGTTAGATGTGATTTTCAAGGTGTTGGCTCACTTCAAAAAGAATATATTTACCCTCATGGTTAAGCAGGTTACTGGAGCTGAGTAGTGCAAGGGATCTTCTTGGGCCTTTAGAACTGCAGTAATTCTTCATGGCATAGATTCCACTAGGTGGCCCAAAGCCTATACAGATGGGACATATTTTACTTTAATTGTGCTAGCACAGCAGAGAAAGTTAACCCATTAAAAAGCTATTGTTCTCTTATCTTACCTCAACAAAAACCATTGTAAAGCAATTCAAAGTGTAAATAAATGCTTGATAGCACGGCACACTGTGATATGACATCGCAAACTAAAGAAAAGTTTAGCAACCCACAAAAAGCATCTGGTGAAGTATCTCCACCTGTATCTACAAGTCTAAGAAAAAGTAAGTGAACCCTTTGGATTTGCTTAGATTTCTGCATTGATTATTAATAGAGATGAGCGAACGTACTCGGTAAAGCACTACTCGTCCGAGTAATGTGCTTTATCCGAGTACCTCCCCGCTCGTCCTGAAAGATTCGGGGAGCGCCGCGGAGCGGGGAGCTGCAGGGGAGAGCGGGGAGGAACGGAGGGGAGATCTCTCTCTCCTTCTCTCCCGCCCGCTCTCCCCTGCTCCCCGCCGCAACTCACCTGTCAGCAGCGGCGCTCCCCGAATCTTTCAGGACGAGCGGGGAGGTACTCGGATAAAGCACATTACTCGGACGAGTAGTGCTTTACCGAGTACGTTCGCTCATCTCTAATTATTAATGAATGTAATTTCATTATGTAAGTCACAATTATAGACAAACACAAAATAACTCATAACACAGAAACAGTTGTAACTTTGTACCATTCATGTCTTTTATTGAGCACATTGAGTTACATCTACAAAGCAGAGAGAAAAAGTAAGTGAACCCCGGAATACCATGTGGATCCACTGTTAGCAGCAATCATCTCCACCAAATGTTTCATGCAGCTGCAAATCAGATTTGTAAAATGTTGAGGAATTTTGGACCATTACTTCCTGCAAATGTGATTCATTTCATCACTATTTCTGGGATGCTTTGCATACACAGTCCACTTTAGGTCGAGCCAGAACAAGGTTAAGGTTAGGACCTGGCCATTAGAAAACAAAAACTTTCTTCGCTTTCAACCCTTGTTTAGTTGATTACTTGTGTGCTGTGGGTTATGTCTTGTTGCATCATCCAACGTCTCTTCAACTAGAATTCATGGACGGCTGCCCTTAAGTTCTCCTGTAAGATGGTTTGTAACACTTTATAATTCATTGTTCCCTCAATGATCAAAAATTGAGTTAATTCGGGGGCGTGGCCTGACCGAGGACGGTGGCAGTCGCAAGCTTCTGAGCTCCGCTCCGTCCGTTACCTCCAAAGCAACATACAAAGCTTCAGCGGGTCCCTCCACCTTCCCGGAGACGCGCTGTTTACCTTGGCAACCAGCTATGACCCGGCGCAGGACGGCGAAAGCATCCCCGGTCCCGGTGACTGACTTCTTCTCCGCCCGGAGCGGCAGGAAGACCCCGGCGGCGGCGCGCTTCTCCTCTAAAAGCGCTACGCAAGGCTCTGCAGACGATCCGGCACCATCCCGGGAGACACCGTCGGGGAGTTCCAGCTTCTGCCGAGGCGACGCTCGCCGATCTCTAAGCCTGGGAGAGGTGAGTGAAAACCCTACGGGCACTACACACATCACCTCCCCCCCAGCTAAAATGGCGCCTGGCCACATGTCAACCCCTGGGGACAATCTTTCCCCATCTGCTAGCCCGGAAAAAAGAAGGCAAAGAATGGAGGAAGCAATTACTACCTACCTGCCTTCTTCCAACAACACAGAGCTTCTTGACATGGTCCCTACCTCAGATCAGCCTGCAACACAGGCGTTTATAAAAGAGATGATGCTTGCTCTCAGAAGCACCATGAGGGAGGACTTACATACGTTCTCAGCCTCCTTTAACTCTGCTATAGTGGAAATAGAAGAGAGAACATCCCATGTTGAGAACAAAATGGGAGAGCTGACTAAGTCCCATAATACACTAATTGATGCCCATTATACTTTGGAGGAAGAAGTAGAGCAGATTAAAGTTAAAATGACTGATTTGGAGGACCGTAACCGACGTAACAACGTCAAATTTAGGGGCATCCCCGAAAAAATCAGCCCAGCAGATTTGAAGGAATTTCTTATCCAGCTAATGAAAAAACTCCTTCCCTCAACGCCGGCCCAAGAATTGGTCATTGATAGGGCGCACCGCCTGCAGAAACCGAAATTTCTTCACGAAAATATACCGCGTGATGTGATTGCGCGGATTCATTTTTTCCACGTTAAAGAGGCGTTGATGTTCGCGTCCCGTAAAATGCCTGACCTTCCTCCGCAGTTCTCAAACATTAAGCTATTCGTGGACCTATCCGCAGCCACCATACAATCCAGAAAAGCTTTTTCGCGCGTCACTACCACTCTTAGGAGGGAAAAAATCCCATACAGGTGGGGTTTCCCCACAAAGCTCATCCTCCATAGAGAAGGCGTTACGCATGTCTTCAATAAACCAGAAGAGGGGGAGAGGTCCCTAGTCGCTTGGGGTCTCCAAATTAATGAAGAAACTCACGACAAATCCCCTAACCAACGAGCTTATGTGCCTTCTGAGGAAAGTCTGCATCCCCATCCACCCCGCTGAACTCAGTTGTTCCTTTTGCTTTAAACCTGGAGGTTAACCTTGTCTCCTAAGTCGGGTGAACTTTTATACCCCCCAATCCCCTACAGGACTACATCCCTGTATTAAACAGCCGATTCTATTTCGCTGTTTCCAAGGTTTATTAACGTGTGCCTAACTGTATTGCTAAAAAGGAAAATGTTTTTTGGTTATTTGTTCCGGTGTTATGTGCCAGACACTCTTGTTATGATTGTTTGTGTTTCCACTCCCCTCTGTGATAGGTCATTAGTCAGCAACAACCAAGGTCTCCACAAATCTTCTGCGCAACCCCCCCCCCCCAGTAATATGACAGTAAAAATCTGCTCTTTAAATGCAAAAGGGCTGAATTCCCCTTTTAAGAGATCTGCAGCCTGGAGAGACGCGCTTCGGGAGAAAGTTGATATTCTGTGTTTACAGGAGTCACACCTCACTTCCGCGTCGCACCATCTCTTCATACATAAAAAATTCCCAAAAATTTTTTTCTCTTGTGCCCAGGAGAAGAGAGCGGGGACTATAATTGCTATCAAGGACTCAGTTGATGTCACAATCACTGAACAGATAGTCGACCTGAGAGGAAGGTTCATAATCTTGGTGGGCCTTTTTAATGGTGTCCCGCTAACTTTAGTCAACCTCTATGCTCCGAACTCCTCACAGATCTCTTTCTTAAATAAGATTGTTAGAAAAATACGCAAAGTTCAAAAAGGCAAAATCATAATATGCGGAGACTTCAACATTATTCCCGATAAGAAGCTTGATTCCACCAGCACATCTAATAGAACCTCCCCCACTCTCTCAACTTGGCTTCTGAAACAGGCGCTCTTTGATTCCTATAGGTGCCTCAATTCAACGTCTAAAGAATATACCTACTATTCCCCTCGCCACAGATCCTTTTCAAGGATCGACTTATTCTTGTTAGATAAATGGACCCTCCCGAGTGCTACGAATGCAGATATAGGCAAAGCCACGTGGTCAGACCACGCCCCTGTATTTCTCTCGCTAGCGTTAGCAAGATCTCCCCCGACTCTGGGAAGCTGGAGAATTAATGCCTCTCTTATGAGACTCCCTGAATATAAAAGGTCCATTAAAGAGGCATTGAATGAATATTTTTCAATTAATCTGAATCCAGATGTGGACGTGTTCTCCACGTGGTGCGCCCACAAGGCGTTCATGAGGGGGATACTGATTAAGATTAGCTCCCATCATAAGAAAAAGAAACAACTACTAGTCAACAATATTCTGGAGCAAATCGCAAGGACAGAGCATAATATTCAGTCTTCCCCTTCTATCGAGCTCCATAGGGAACTTATGTCCCTCCGCCATAATCTTCGTCAGGAACTGATCGGGGATTATGTTAAAACCTTAAATTTCTCCAAGATGAATTATTACACGGCCTTCAATAAACCCTCCAGACTGATGGCCAGGATAATTAAGCAACGGCAGGCCCCAACCAAAATTCCATTCCTGGTTAAACAAGATAGATCAAACACCAAAATATCTCACCCCCAAGCTATAGCGGATGAGTTTAGTCTCTTTTATTCTAAACTTTACAATTTAAAAATTGAGTTAATTCCTAATTATGCACTTACTTTTTCTTGCCACCGTACAACCTATCAGTGTTTCCAAATATCTGCTGTATTCTACATTAGCTATCTCACAGCTCCATTGTAATCCGGTGCTCTATCCCCAGTACTGCCTGAAACCTAACATTCCCTTTTTCAATTCTGAATTACATTCTGGCACCATCGTCCTTAAGGAACCACATAATGTCCACATTTTTATTTCAGTTTTATTTTGACATTTTTGCAATCAAAATCGACATCACTTGTACTTTGCAAATATGGACTCTAGAGGGCGCACATTTGACACAGTATAATCTACTCGCCTACCCGTGACCTAAATTGCCATGATAGGAAGAAAAAAAAAGAAATATGACCCTTTTCTTGAGTGCACCAGCTATTACTCTGAATGACTGGAGAGTTTTTCACCACAGTTTGTTAACCATTTCCTTGCTTATATAGATCTGTGCATCATTACAGTACCGCCTCCTGGGGTGTCGGTACATTTCTCTCTTGCTGCTCATCTCCATTGCACACTTACATATGTATATAAAGAAGGTTATATGTTGCAGGAATATCTGTGCAATTGCCCAAGAACATCATGGTGGGCAACTGGTAGTACAAGTTGTATTCAGCGCCCCTATGAATGCTTAGCAGGGACTGCCAATATGCAGATGACCTTTAGGCTGTAAGCCCCCGCAGGACAAGTTTTCTTATGCTTTAGTTAATTAGTAGCGGTTCATTTGGTCAAAAATAGTATTTCTTTATTTTCTATTATTATTTTTTTACATTTTTTATTGGCTGTTTATGTTTTAGCCATGCGTCGTGCAAACAAAACCTATTAAAACACATTGCTTGAGGTACCTGTAGACTATCATTGGTCAAACTTACTTCAAAAGTGCATACTATGACCTCCATTACGATTCTGTACGTTCCTTTGTAGGATAGAAAAATGTGGCATACCAAAAAGGATGCCCGATGTGGGTTTCTTTTAGACTACAGTCAATAGATCTGCGTTTCCCTAAATTTAACCTATATGTTTTTTGTTTCCAAATGCCTAAAAAAATTTAAAAAGTGTTTTTTTACATTACTGCTAATAGGGAATGTATGGAAACTAGAGATGAGCGAGCCCCAAAATGCTCGGGTGCTCGTTACTCCAGCAGAGCTTTATGTAATGCTCCAGAGCTCGGTTCGAGTAATGAACCCCATTGAAGTCAATGGGAGACTTGAGCATTTTTCAAGGTGCCCCATGCTCGGCATAGGGGATGGTTCTTGTTTTCTTTCTCTCTCTTTCTCTCTCCCTCCCCCCTCTGAAATCTACCCGAGCACCTCGTGGTGCTCACTCGAGTGACGAGTACTTTCGAGCATGCTAATGCTCGATCAAGCATCAAGCTCGAACGAGCATGCTCGCTCATCTTTAATGGAAACATAAAGTTTTAAGTATGTAAGCCCGTTGGTGCCGCCCCCCCCCCCCCCCAACCCTACTTGTTTCCCACTAACTTTGAATACCATATGTAACGGTTGTATTGTTTGTGTTCCCCCTGTGTTTTGTAAGAGCTGCTGAATAAGTTGGTGTCAACTTATTCAGTTGGTGTCAACTTATCATACAGATAAAGATTATTATTACTGTATTCCTATATGTTTAACATATACGTTGTTTTCACATGCCTTACAAAAGTATAAAAGCATTCAGCTACAAAATTACATTTAAATGAAGAACTTTACAACAAAAAACTATTTTTTTTTAATGTACAGACGCAAACTTTTAGAAACATATGGCTTTATGTTTGACATATATGCCCAAAAATAGAAGTACACTTACAATTCTATATATCTGTACATTTCGTCATTTATGTTTAAGGTATCCGCCAAACAGTGATGTGAACAGCCTCATAGACTAATGTTAACTATCATTGGTCAGACGTACTTCAAAAATGCACACTTTTGACTCCATTTGATCTCCCTTACGTTTGTGTACGTTTATTGCGGGGTGGAGAAGTGTAGCAGACCAAAATGCATCCTTTTTTAAATGTAAAATCAGGCATGTATAGAAATGTATAGCAATATGTTTAATCTGCACACTGAAAAAAAGTAGACGTACTCTTAAAACTGCACATTTGTATATGTTTTTTCATGTACGTTTAATGTGTACGCTAAACATACATTAAAATCATGATGTAAACAGCCCCTTATTGTATAGCTTTGACGTATCCAGCAGAGCTGTCTGCCATCATATCCACTGTCCCATGGGGGCTTACAATCTAATCTTCATCATGCACACGCACACACACTCCAGGGTCGCTGTTCTAGGATGCCAATTAACCTAAAATTTTATATATATATAGATAGATAGATAGATATACATATATATATATATAATATATATATATACTGTGTGTATTTATATATATATATATATATATATATATATATATATATATATATTGCTTGTGGGTGTGTTGTGTATATAATATATATATATATATATATATATATATAGCATAGTGTGTGTATATATATATTTATGTATATATATATATATATGCTGTGTGTATTTATATATATTTATTTTAATATATATATTGCTTGTGTGTGTGTGTGTGTGTATATATATATATATATATATATAGCATAGTGTATATATATATATATATATATATATATATATATATATATATATATATATATATATATATATATATATATATATATATATATATGTATAATATATATACAATTCTTTCCTGCATATCCTACTGTTATTCCATGGAGGAAAATTTGGGTATCCAGTAAGAAATAGGATTATTATATTTATCAGTCAACATTTTTATTGTTTGCACCAAATTGCGCAGTCCCGTTTCCTAACCTTCTCCATAAAAAGCGCTAAAGTTTTTTTACAAAATGGAGATGTAAAAACTGAAATTCTAAAATTCTTTAAAATTATCAACTGGCCATAAAATATGAGTTAAACTTAATATTTTGTAACAAAGACTCCTCCTCACATATACGTAAACATAGAGTCCCATAGATACTGATGTATCAGATCTGATTTGGCGCAACTCCTCTTAATAATATATTATCTGCAGATTCACATAGCACTGTAGTAAAACCTGCCAGAAGTATTAGGATGCCTAATTAACAATCTCAGCTCTGCTACATCCACAGCCACACGATGCAAAGGGTTACGAGAGCGGTATTGATTGCCTTTGTTTTTATGTACATTGCGCATAAGAACCTTTGTCAGATTACAGAGCTTACACAAGTATCCCATGCTCGCTATACCACAATGAAAGTTGCTGCCTAATGAATTTGTAACAAGTGCCACGCCGCTCTCATATCACGCGTGCTATTTTGATATAGTTTTATTATACGACCTATTCAATACGCTTGTGGCTGCTCCTGTTTTCAGCAAAACAGCTAAATTGGGCATCTATCACTCTCAATGATTGCTCCATAGATTCCCTATTTGTGCCTTGTGGTCCTTTGACCTCTAAGGGGTCAGAGGTCAGAGCAAACACATTTCTCCTGCTGCCTATAATAACCTTTTAACCTTCCCGGCCACATCAGAATATAAGAAATAGCTAATGTTTTCCAAAGAGATAAAAACGTCACGTCTCCTATTCTTGTGTTATAGTATTAGCTAAATGATATCCAACAAATAGCAGCTTGTGCATGCGGAGGCAAGATTAGAAGGAGGGAGCAAAAACGTTCCCCAAAATGGTACAGAATTAAACTGCAGGTTCTAAACATCTATTTGTGCTCGATAGATGAGAGCGCAAAGGGCATAAAGTTCATAAAATATAAGGCCAAAGGGTTTACAAAAAATACCCCAAATAATTAACCCTTTAACGTCCTTAAAAAATTTCCGAAGGATTTTTTTTTTTTTTTACAAAATGTTCTAAACGTATAAATTTCTTTTTTTTTTAATTGTTTGTGGATAATATATAAATCATCTGACCAGCGCTTTATTTTAGGCTCCGACTAGGCAGAATCAATCAATAATATAAATAGGATCTATATAGACCAGAGCGCATTATAGGAAAGAGTAGAATGAAAGATGCAGAAATAAATACCGTCATTAAAAAAGAAATTAGAATCAATATTAGACAACGATTCACAATCCTCCTACTTGGATTTAATGGTTTAGATTTCCAATTATTAGAATTAACATGGTAGAATTATAGTAAGAAAGTTTGGGGAAATTTTGGGGAAATTTTTGAAATGTACAAATTATTGATAAATTGGACAACTTTTTTTTTTTTGCCCAATACATTTTTTTTCAGCCGTCTCCTATTATAAAATAATAAATTGGACAACTTTGGATTTTGTAATATATTAAGATATGTTTATAGGTATAGCAAAAAAAAGGAAGGAACAGTTACACCTCCCGTTATTAAGTCCAGCCCTACTTATACTAATTATAAAACTGCACCATAACAGTAAATAGACAACGGCTTACACTTGGGTGCTGGCTGTTCCCATCACGGCTTTCGCCATTCAGGGGCATAGAAGTTTGGATATGAAGAGAAGGCATTATGACATATTGTTTGCCTTGTCCATAGACTATAATTAGTCAAACTTAGTGAATCCTTTTTTATTATGTTTGACCTCTCTTATGCTTGTGTCCATTTTTTATGGTGGGGTAGAGTAGCGTAGCATGCCATGCTCTTCTGTCCCACGGAAATATACACTCAATATAACTGTTTATCTTTACATTGCAGTCAATAGGCAGTGTATGGAACGAAACGCTGTATATTACCATATGTTTAATGTATATGGGTTTTTTTTTAAGTAGGAAACATTGTAATCATAAAGCTTTACATTTCCATATTTTAAACATACGGTTTTATTCTCAAATGCCTAAACAAAAAAGTGTTCAATTACAAAACTTTATTTAAAATGAAAAGGATTTACAATGAAAAACATACTGTTTTATTTATATAAGAGAAGACACGATTGTTTGGCTATAGGTTTAGCATATACGCTAAAGAAGGTACCTGTATATGTAAAACTGGATACATTTCTATCCTCATAGACATACATTAAAAATGGGATATGAACGGCCCTTTACATATATTTTTTATTTTCTATTTTCCTTTAGATACAGTTTTTCAGTGTATTTTAAACATGTGTAAAAGATGCCATGAATTTTCAGCATTTATGGGGATATTTTTTACTTTGAAACCTTTTAAACATGAATTTGCAGGAAAAATGCCACACCCAAAAAACACCAAAGACTAAAACGCCTTGTATGTACGATAGCTTTTCCATCATTCACTATAGATGTTAAAGTGGCGCTTGGTTTAAGCATTTTTGACCTAAAAATGGCAAATGAACACCATGAATACGGACAAAATGCTGAGCCTTCACTTTTACACAATGTTGTACAGATGTAACAATCCTTAACTTGTCAGTTGGCATGCCACACTAATAACATAGCATGCTGTTCTAATAGGTGAGTGTGTTACACTGTTGCACTGTGTTAATAATTTGTAAAACCAAACTTGGAATCACATTATCAATGTCTGATCAGTTTTCTACTTATGGCTGTAGGCATATGGGAATATTACATCTCTGTACAACCTCTGAGTACGGAGAAGCCATAACACATAACCCATCACAGTCTATGGGATCTTACTGTACCTCCTTAGGCTTTCAGTTTCACTTGGGTATGCTCCAATAGATGGCATATTATGGAGGGTGCTGTATGGAAGCACCATATGGCAACATACATAGTACCAACAGCCCTGCTGAATGAAGCCTTAGGAACTTGTGTGATGGTCGTATAGGTATTGGGCACACAGTTCTGTTGTACATTGGTCCCGTTTACCACAAAGTAGCTTTGAAGGAGAACATACCCATAAGCATCCTACAAGGTATGGGATGTTGGCTGCTGCCAGAACATAGTGCCAAGAACAGATGGTGCAAAGTGTAAGCTCTCGCCTACGACCTGAAGGTTGCAAGTTCGATCCCCGCTTGATTCAGGTAGCCGGCTCCGGGTTGACTCATCCTTCCGAGGTCGGTAAATACAGTGTATATGTAAACTGTCTCTTTCCAGAAGATTTTGCACAGAAAATTGTACTATCACGGCAAAACGAACAAGAAATGCACAAAAACAGGTGGCAAAAGTAAAATATATACTCAGCATATTACTAATAACGTTTCACATGTACCGCTGTAGCAATTTGAGTTTGTCATTTAGTATCCGCTTCAACTCATCTCATTTCTTGTGTTATAAAGAAGCTCATACTGTACAAGACATGCACAGCCCTTCTGCATCTGTTCAGCTGGCTAGGCCTTGTTATTTGAAGGAAAATCTATATCTGGCCCACCTGAGGGTAAACAGATATTCCTCAACCAGATACGTCTACTTAAGAAAAAAAAACAAAAAACAATCACTTCTATAAGTTGTACTACTTTATCATATAAGAAAAAAAGGTACATTTTATTTTTGGACTCAAAACCCCAAATCTGTCTTCGATGATACCTCGATTGTGCAGGTTTTTGTTTTGGGTCAGTAACTACCTTTAAAGATTTCCACAGCCTCAGGGCATGATATACATCTGGCCTATAGGGTAAGTAGATACATTTAATTAGTAAACCTATAAGTAATGTTAAGGTCTAATTAATGAACAATACATTTTCAAGAAATCCGTAATGGTCATTGTAACTGTTTTTAACCAAAAACAATTCAGAAAAATCAGTAAGATGATCCACTTAACGTATAGATAGATATGTATTAACTTGTTTGCCTTTTTTGCTTTTTTTTTGGCCGGGGGATTTAAAGACTTTCCCTAGACGCTCTATGAGGACCCTTGATCAAATGGTCTATTCTAGAAATCCTAATTGGGCATGAAAGGTCTTCTCAATTCAAACAAGAGCCTGATCAATGTAATTGTTAGCTCACTATTCAAGAGGGTGGTGGTGGGTTTGACTTTTCGAGATGACTTTTAGGTTGCACACAATAAGTGGGTTTGAAGAGCTGAACAGATTAATTGATGTGTTTGTTTTCTAGGGGGATCTCATCTAGTTCCGACTTGAATCGTAACTATTTAAATATCATTCTTTTTTTTATTATTTTTGCTAGCTGAAACGTGAAATTAAAAAAGCAAAAAAAAAACGATAAAAAATAATGCCCATTTGAATGTGTCATTCTTCCACTTATGTCCCAACGCAGATTGCATTCCTATTGACGATGCATCAGTGCTGCTTACAGCCTTAAAATACATTACTCAAAACTGAAAATACAACCTCCACAAAGGTTCTTAAAGGTCTTCTACTGATGCAAAGAAGACACATTTACACTCCCTGGTGGTACGGGAAATGTTTTACGGCAGCGAGAAGAGTGAAACACTTCAGCTCATCTGGAAGCTGATCATCTGAAAATAAATCTTAGCAGGACCATTATAAATAGCAGTCACTATTAAAGGTATACAAAGCCCCGTGACCCTACTGCAAAAATAAAAAGAGAAACATGCATTTTATATGTATATCGCTAGTCAAGTTCAAAAGATGTGTCCAGGAACGAGCGATTTAACCCCGTGGAAAAAAACAAGAACATTTTGCAATATCTTATTTATTTATATATTTATTTATCTTTCTTTTTTAATTTTCGGGAAAACAAATTTTAATTGTAAAAAAAAATATTCTTAGGAGATTTTTTTTTTTTTTATAGTTAGACTATCTCCAGATGATTAACATTACTAATACAAGTATAAGTAATAATAGTGACAGGGATAACGATACTCCAATTACTTTTCATCATCACAAATGAATTAAAATTGTTGAACATTTATCATCAGGGTCATTTTTGATGCCACTTTTTTGATGGCAGACCTTTTTTCTCTCCAGCTTAAAATTCGGCAGATTTATCAAATGTTGTATAATATTGATACAGTTGCTGCTTCTTTAAATCTGTCTAGAGACGTAGAGTCACTTTGTACACCACCCAGCTACTGGAGTGAGATTGCGACGGATGGTGCCACTTTTTTAGACTTCACAATTCCTAGATCTGTCTCAAAACATGGCTCAAATCGGACTCCACCCCCTCAAGACATTTCAAGACATTTCAAGACATTTTTTTGAAAAAGTAGAGTGAGAGGTGTGACATCTGCTCTTTTTGGCACAAATCAATAATAAATTTGTCTAAATTGATTTGGGCAAAATTAAAGGCACAAACTTACGACATAATTCTGCTGCAATGCCTGTAATAAATGTGTCCCATTATTCTTATTTTTTTATTCCCCTTTATTCTTTTTATTCACACTTCTCTTAGAAATATGATACATGCATATATATATATATACCCTGTATCCCTGAAAATAAGACATAGCATAATTTTGAGGATGCTTAAAATATAAGCCCTACTCCAAAATTAAACCCTGCAAACAGTTAATTAAAAAAAAGTCAATTTAAATAGTGTCCAGGCAGCTATACATGTAAAAAAGTTAAACCTTTTTGAACAAAAATTAATGTAAGACACTGTCTTATTTTTAGGGAAAGACAGTATAATTATTTAGTAGAAAAAAATCTGATAAAGCATTACAAAAAAAATCGGTTTGATGAAGAACCAGATGAACAGAATCTTCACATATTGTTAGCACAATACAGTAAGTCATTAGCAAACACCAGAAACATACAGAGTGCACAACACAAATGTTGAAGAAATAAAGTCTAAAATCCTATAAAAAGACATAAATTTCAAAATACGAAAAATAAAGGAAAACAATAAGGCGTCTAGCACAGAAACGGCAAAATGAAGAGATGGTTAGTACTGTTGCCATGCGGGGGTCAAATTTGATTAAGGGTCAAAACACGTGTATGGAGTTTCTAATTTGTCTCTGTATTTGCATGTCTTTCTTCCCACACACTAAAAACCTTCTAATAGGTGAATTCAGATTGTGAGCCCCAATGAGGACAGGGCCCAATGTGAGTGATGACAAGCTCTGCACAGCACTGTGGAATATGTATGTGCTATAGAAATGAGTAAAAATGAAAATACCTTAATAGCCTTAGGATAATATTCCAGAAGAGGAAAGTTTCGCCAAACCTTCACAAACTTTTTACCGCTACCCCTATTTTTTAAAAAACCCTTTTTCATATAGCGTTGAACAATTGTCATAGGAGTTATATTAATTAATATTAATAATTAATATGGATAATCCTGGCTGGCTCGCAAAGTGTTATTACATATTAATAATTAATAGTTCCTGCCTATGAGGGTCACAAGGCTGTTAATATTTTTGTTGCCATTTTTGTGGTCTTTGCATGTGCGGTGATTCCCATTTGCTGATCGATAATAAATATATATTTCACTTACTAACACTAATCAGTAGGTAGGTTACATTCATAGATAAAAGACAGTATAACATCAGTATACGTCAATGCCAAATATCAACTGATAGGATGTATTTTAGGATCCAACTAGTATTTTTCTAGATTTTTTTTAAAGTCACTAAAACAAACGATTTTAAAAGTAGTAATCAAGTCCATATAGGTAAAAGCTATACAATAATATAAAAAAACATCATTTTTTTTTAAACAATGTAGTTGAAACAACAGTACATTTGACATCCTATGCGTTGTGATAGCTTCATAGTCTCAAATTTTATGGCTTCAAATGTAAATAAAAATTGAAAAAGGAAATTGTATCAACAGCGTCTGTTGTATATGTTTGATCCAATTACTTACCTCATCGCTAACTGAGTTGGCCTTAAACCCCAATCAAACAGCTTGTGCTGTAAAAGGTTCCAGTTCGTTTATATGACATTTTTATTGACTTTTATGATAAAGTTTTTTTTTATTCTTTTACATTGTATCTGTGATGGTGTTTGCATTGCGTGCTCATGCTGTGCCGACGCCACAATGAAAGGTGGCTAACATGTCGAGAACATCTCTTGCAGATGAGGTGACCCCATACTATTGTGAATGGAGATTCCAAGCAAATAATGCAGGGATATCAGAGGCCTAACATCTGTTAGTAGGGGGGGGGGGGAAACGCCTTCTGTTTCTCTTCTTCCTTTTCCCTTTCACTTCACATCTTATCATGTCAGCAAGCTGAAGCACTCTCGTGCTGAAGGAACAGTAGCAACCGAACATTGATGGGGGTTCTGCATTCTCCTATATTTCTATCAACTATAAACCTTTCCCCCTGTCATTAGCATTGCATACATCTGCATTAAAACTGCAGCTCTCTCTAGTACAGCAATATAAACCTGGCTCCATTACAATGAGGGGTTACCCAGGGTTGAAGAATTGAAAGATCTTTCCATGTTCGGAGGGGAGGGGCTGATAGGCAGATAGGTCTTACTGTACAATAATGCTGATTATACAGTTTTCTTTGTCTTTTGTCGTTAGTCTGTATAATAAAACAAGCAATTTACAAAAAATATGAAAGGAAACTTTTGCAACAATGTTAACATTTAAAAAAATGTACATTTACATTTGAACATTAATTAAAGGTTTTTTTTTAAGTTTATTCGGTTTCCAGCTTGTTTATATGGCTCCTTCTTGGATACAAATTCTTCACAAAAATCGTTCTACGAGAGCCGGAATATAAACCAAATAGTCATCTTAAAAGGTTGTATAGGATTAGAAAAACATGTCTGCTTTCTTACAAAACACAGCTACACAGGAACCCACAGGTAGAACAACTGAGCACCAATATATAACCCCAGACTACACCCATAAATTCATTCAGACCCCAAATTATATTACATACTCTATATACAGGGTGCAAATACTATTACCATTCATATTACTGCATGCTGTTATTAAAAATACCCACTACACCCAAACCAACTTTACCAATAATAACACTATATAAGGCTGAAATAATACCGCCATACCATTAGCATGATATTGTTATTGAATTAAGACCATCACAAAGATCAGTATTATTAAGAATAACACTATCATAGGGCCAAGTAATAGCTCCAGTCTGTGATCGCATAATACCACCATACTGTTACTGAAATAAAAAACACTATGCAAAGACCAATAATACCTTCATACAATGACCATATAGCAGTAAATATCAGCACTGCACAGGAGCTTTGCAGACCGTGTAGGTGATTATAGTAGTTATATTAAATGATCTGATTGGAGTCATGCACTTTCCTTTTTCTTCTCCATCCAGCACAGACCACTCTGATTACTTCTCCCCCAACCAATTTTTATAGAATTTGATACACAGAAAGCTTTTACTTCTTGTTTTTCCAGCACCTTACTTACCCTTTTCACACTTTTACCCAATCTCCTGATTCATAGTGCCCCAGATAGTAATAATATCACCCTCGGTGCCTCATACAGTAATAAAATCCTCCCCTTCTGTGGGCTCCACACTCTAAGTGTCACTTATAGTGCCCCTACACAGTAAAAGTGCTCCCACTCAGTAATTATGCTCCTTTATACCCCTACTTGGTAATTATTCTCATTTATTCCACCACTCAGAAATAATACTCCCTTAGGCCTTAGTCAGACGGGCGTTTTTTCGCACGATTTGCGGATCGCATGACGGATGCGCATCCGCAAATCGCGTGACTGGGGCCCGAAAATTGCCCGAAAATCTGCTCCTAGCCGCGTTTCATTAGAAACGGGCTGGAGCTGTCCAGCGCATTGCATTCAATGGAGCCGGAAATGTGTTAAAATAAAAAAAATATATATACTCACCTTGTCCCGGCAGCCGGAGTTCAGCGCAGCCGGCCTGCAGTGGGTGTGAAGGGGGTGTGAGTCAGACCTGCCCCCTGATTGGCTCAGCGCTGAGCCAATCAGAGGCAGGTCTCACTCACACCCATTCATGAATTCCTATAGAAGACAAAGAGAACATATAGAAGACAAATCATTCTTCTCTGCCACAGCTGTAACAGCTGTGGCAGAGAAGAACGATGTTTGCCCATTGCATTCAATGGAGCCGGCAATACAGCCGGCTCCATTGAAAGCAATGGGCTGCCGGCGTGCGCGGGATGAATTGTCGGGAAGGGCTTAAATATATAAGCCCTTCCCTGGAATTCATCCAGAAATGTGTTAAAATAAAAAATATATATATACTCACCTTGTCCCGGCAGCCGGAGTTCAGCGCGGCCGGCCTGCAGTGGGTGTGAAGGGGGTGTGAGTCAGACCTGCCCCCTGATTGGCTCAGCGCTGAGCCAATCAGAGGCAGGTCTCACTCACACTCATTCATGAATTCATACCCACTGCAGGCCGGCCGCGCTGAACTCCGGCTGCCGGGACAAGGTGAGTATATATATCTTTTTTATTTTAACACATTTCTGGATGAATTGCAGGGAAGGGCTTATATAGTTAAGCCCTTCCCGACAATTCATCCCGCGCACGCCGGCAGCCCATTGCTTTCAATGGAGCCGGCTGTATTGCCGGCTCCATTGAATGCAATGGGCAAACATCGTTCTTCTCTGCCACAGCTGTTACAGCTGTGGCAGAGAAGAATGATTTGTCTTCTATATGTTCTCAATGGGGTCGGCGCTGCTGCCACCGGCCCCATTGAGCGCATACAGAGAAGAGAACAGGAATCGCAGATCGCAGATAGGTGCGATCTGCGATTTCTGTTCTATAATTTATCGGATGAGCGCATAAAAAGCGCTCATGTGTCCGATACCATTGCAAAGCAATGGTTTTAAGAAATCGCCGGACGCATGCGCAAATCGGGCGAAAAAACGCCCGTCTGACTGAGGCCTTATTCTGTGGGGTACAAATGAAGACACTATTACTGTGCGGGGAACTAAGAGGGCACTATTACTGTGTTCAGCACAAAGAGAGGCACTATTATCATCTGGACTAATGGTCGTCGATATTATTTTGGGGGCATTATTTCTTTGACATTATTTTTGAGGCAGGAAGCCAATGTCGAAAGAGCATCAGGATGGGACGTTTGTGTAGAGGTTGAGTATGTATTCGAAAAGTCAAGAGACAAAGACTTCTTTCTCTGCAGAGACAAGTCTTGCTAATGGGAGGTCATTGTGTCCTCCTGGGTGGAATGATGAGAAATGGGAAAATGAACTACTCAAATCAAAGAAGACGCCACCTGTGAGTCACTGGATTTAACTGTACTATATAGCGTGCCAGTGCCGAACTGGTATCTCACTGTTGCATGGTCACTGTATGGTGATATTACTGATGGAGGGTAGAGGGATTGGCAGGAGACCCTCCCCAAATCCAATTCAATGGTACTGTGCATCAATTCTCTCCACCCTGCAATCACATTCAAGTCTGAATAAGACTGTACTGCAGCACCAAGCACAGCTGCCCATATGGATAAGCTGCTGTGCTTGTGTAAACAATGAAGGGGACATGGTGGACCCCCACCAATCAAATATTGATTGCCTATCCTTAGGGCAGGTTATCAAAATTAAAGTCTCAAAAAGCTTTTAAAAAAAAACCCAAAAAACTCCCTTTGTTATATGCCAAATGTGTACGGACAGGAGGCCAAGAAATAAACAGGTGATATTTGCATGTAGTTGTAGGGTGGACCCCCATAGGCAATTGATTGTTATTGATTACCTTTCTTCAGGATTAGCTGGGGTCTGCCGCTTGAGTCTCTGATTGATCAGCTGTTTGGGCACCCTCTGTCAGAGCCACAACACACAGGGTACGAAGTGGAAGCAGATAACTGACTCCTGTGTAGTGGCTGGCGCTGGCAATTGCAATGGCAGCTCTCATTGTCTTTAATGGGAGCTGTGACTGCAATAACCAGAGCCTACCACTACACAGGGGTTGGAGTGATCTACTTCCACTCCGTACCCTGTGTGTTGTGGTGCTGCAGCTGGCGCCAGAACAGATGATTGTTCGGAATTCCAAGCAGTGGACCACAGCCGACCAGCTATTGATGACCTATCCTGAGGATCCATCATCAATGCCAATTCCCTGGAAAACCCATTTAATTCTACTGTTGGTCCTAGGCACCCCAGTCCAATACTAGAGAAGTCAAGCCTACAGGAGGTTGAATGGCTGGCTTCTTCTTAAAAGGCCTTGTCTTCCTACGACAGCCCCTCTATGGGTACACACAGCGTATGTGACCCGCGTGTTACGTGCATATTTTTTATACGCGTAATACACATGCCATTGATTTCTATTGAGACACTCACACCAGCGGGTTTTTTTTTCATGTGCATGAAAGAAAAAAAACGCAACATGTCCTATTTTGGTGCATATTATGCATGTAACACACATCAATATAGGCTATGGGGATTTAACGTATGCAGCAAATACACATGTTACATACAGTGTAATACTCAGCCAACATATGCCCGTGTATGTGAGTCCTAGGATGACCACAGAAAACTGCATGTATGTCAATCAGCCCAGTCATTAGATCGGGCGTCCAGATTGTGCAGTGTGTGACCAGCCATGACAGTCCCCATCTGCCCTCGGTAATGAAGTGATAACTCCGTATACAGCATTTACACCATCTAGGAAAGTAAGAATAGGTTTGAGTGACATTATCTTGGATGGCTCGACAGCGAATCTCAAAAGGAAATTGACGAATGCAGGAGTCTAATTAATCACTGTGATATAAAATCAGCCTTCGAATCTAAATAATTGCTGATTGTCACATTAAATAGTCGTTTGCAGATGACTGAAACCCTATATGATTTATGACTGCATGGATTCAGAAACCAAGATGACATGTAATAAAACGTATGCTGGAGAAGCAAACAAATAGTAACGCGGTACGCCAACCAGCCAGAGCAATGAAACAGCATGCTGATGCTACCAGAAGTATGTATTTAACATATGCAGCTGATTTCTATACTATAGGCCTAGCCAATGGTCATTGGGATATATAATACAGAGGTAGTGCATGTGATTGCTATGGGAACAGCGGAAGGACTGAACTGCTTTCCTCGCATGCCTTGATGCTGTCATAGCCGCTACCTGCAGGAGCAATAAATCCATATGCAATTAACTCCTAGTGCTGGTTGCTTGCTGCTGGCAGTGAATCTCATTAGGGGGAGTCCTAAAAACTAAACTCCCCTAAAAGATATGATATTGGGAGTAAAAACTGACATTAACATTCATTTCTCTGGACGCCCTGGCCTATATGTCATAGTCAAGCCTTGGGACAGAAGAGTTAACACACTAAATCACTATTGGATTTCCAAGGCTAAAAGAATAGGAGGAGCCAAGGGATTTTGGAAACGTAACCTTGAAACGCCCTAATGAGGGTATGGAGTTTGTTCCAGCAATCCCCTGGTCACATTCCTGGAATGGTCTCCAATAGAATCCATTGACATCCTGCAGATTGTGTTTACAAGATACCAGAATCATTAAAGGGACTTTCTAGGACTTTGGGCATTTTTTTTTTATTGATGACCTATTGGCGGGATCCCCACCCATTAGCTGATTCCCATTGCTGCTATCAATGTGGTCAGCACTGTAAGCAGATAGCGCTATCAACATAGTAGTGGCCTGATTTGATACCGCAGGGACAGCTCCCATTGAATTCAATGCTAACAGTGCCTGTAGTACCAAACCTGGCCACTGTGCTATGAACAGCACAATCTGCTTTCTGTGCTGTCCATACTGACAGTGGCACTGGGAATCAGCTGATCAGAGGGGATCCCGAGTGGTGGACTCCCGGCAATCATCTATTGGTGACCTGTTCTGAGTCATCAATACAAAAAAATTCCCAAAGTCCTGGATAACCCCTTTAAACAGAAACACGGTCATATAAACCCAATCTCAGGACTGGCAGAGTACATTCGACATGATAGACAGTATCAGGTTAGGTCAGACAGCAATGCAAAGGCTGGAGACAGTGCGGGTCACATCCAAAATAGGAAACACCTTAACAAATGAAGAAGAACTGAGGAACCTTGTTGCTTAGCTTATTGTTGATCTTATGTGAAGCCTGTGCTTGTTCTATCCTAGTTTCTTTCCTCCATGCAGAAAACTCTACGGTGATGGAAACCAGGACAGAACTCGAATGGTCCCATAGGGTTGACTATGTGAGACGAAGGGTTCTTGTCTCACATGGTTTCTGTCTCTTTCAGTCTTTTACACTGAACAGAAAAGCACCATTCTTATAAATGCATTTATTTAAAGGGAACCTAAAAAAAAATATAACGGGCTAGAAATATACAAAATAAAAGAATAAACGATATATCACCACTTTAAGTACCCCCTTTTCCCAAGTCTAGTGTAAGAGCCGTGGTCCCTACTGCTTCAGTTATAGACAGAGCCTTTGCAGTTAGGTGCCGTTCACTGTACAAGTGACCACTCTGCCAAGCATGGACTTCAGCAGTGATAATGCCATGAATGGCACGTGACACCAGCAGCGTCTTCTGGGATAGGAGCACCAGGGATTGGGGCTTCTGCGCAGGACATGTTTTTTTTAAGGAGGTAAGTATGGCTTATCTTTGTATTCTTTTACATTCCCAGCCCATTATATATATATGATTTTTATGTAATATAAATTATGATATATGACTAGGATCTGCCATAACTGACTTCTAACTACTGGGAACCCTACTGATCCCCAAAAGAGACTGCAGCACCTTTAGGATTTTATCTGCAGAGTGTTGCGCACAACCAACAGAGAACTGCTATATAATCCCAGTTATGTTCATGAGAAGCATTGGCGTTCCTGTCCAGCACCAAGCTTTGGCTGACATTGCATAGAGATAAAGCCTCTTCATTCTACTGACCCAGTGATCAGACTCCTACTGATCAGTAACTTATGTCATACCCAAGTGCTATGGCATCAACATCAATTTAATACAAGTGGTACTTCTCTCAGGCAATCAAGGCCCAAACTCACCTGTGAGCTGTCATCCACCAATTATTCACATTGAAGCAACAATATTTAAATTAAAGGAGACCTGAGACCTTTAGTAGGCAATAATGTTCACACATAGTTCCAAACATGATATCCTTAATTTTGCATAAGCATAAATACAAGGCCCCAATTAATATTCTCTTCCCCCACCCATAAGGGCTAAATATTGGTATGAGCCTGAGAGGCTGCATAACAATGATAATTTCAGAACAACAAGGACCAAGCTTATTAAACTTTTAAGCTTTATTGCAAAAAATGCCATATTCCATTAATAATGTTAAAAGGAAGACAAAATAAAATGACAAATGCAAGCAAAACTGCTATAAAAGAAAGGGAGAAAAACAGAAGACTTAAAGGGGTTGTCTCGCGCCGAAATGGTTTTTTTTTTTTTCCCCATAGGCCCCCCGTTCGGCGCAGGACAACCCCGAAGGATGTGTTAGAAAAAAAAATTTTATTACTTACCCGAATCCCCACTCTGCGACGTCTTCCGTCTTCTTTCTTCACCAAGATGGCCGCCGGGATCTTCACCCATGATGCACCACGGGTCTTCTCCCATGGTGCACCGTGGGCTCTGTGCGGTTCATTGCCGATTCTAGCCTCCTGATTGGCTGGAATCGGCACACGTGACGGGGCGGAGCTACGAGGACCAGCTCTCCAGCACGAGCGGCCCCATTCACCAGAAAGAAGACCGCACATCGCAAGCGCGTCTAAAAAAGCAAGAAAACATCAGAATTAGACGGATCCATGGTGACGGGGACGCTAGCAACGGAGCAGGTAAGTGAATAACTTCTGTATGGCTCATATTTAATGCACGATGTACATTACAAAGTGCATTAATATGGCCATACAGAAGTGTATAACCCCACTTGCTGCCGTGAGACAACCCCTTTAAACTTACAAGTCTTTAAAGTCTTTGCTTCCCAGGGGATAGGTGACAAATAGGACACATATCAGCCTCAGCTGCTCTCTCCAAATGTGAACATGTTTTTATGGGCTTACACATTTCGTTGTTCCAGTCTCATCCTCGGGTTTCAGAACTACCCATACATTAGTTCATTAGGTAAATCCCTGGTTTAGGATTGGACAGGGAGGTAATAAGTGGGCAAATACTATGAATATTAAACACTCCATCTTCCTGGGATCCCCCTCCTTCCTGCAATAGAAGTTCTTGGCCAGTTCAAAGCTTACAGAAAAAAAAAACAAGTCAACCCTGTGGGCATTATATGTACACAAATGTATACATCCATGTTATATTTTCATCACAGAGGTGTCCATCACTTTTTTTGGCTATTGGCCATAGCCATCAGCACCCCCTACCTCCTCCTGCCATTGGGCATGGCCAGCGTTTTGTTGCCCATGTTATCTGTGGCAGATACCACATCTCTTCTCAGTTTCCTGGTTTCCATAGAGTGCAAGCATGCACCCAGTCTTCCTCTTAAAGGGCCAGCATGTGCATCCAGCTTTCAGTCCCCAACTAATCCTGACAGTTCCTGGGTTATATAGGGCTACTAGTCCCATCAGCAGGTGCCTGAGCTATCAGTTTCTAGTGTGCAAAGGTGCTAACTTGTTTCTTATCTCCTGGTAATAGACCTATGCCTGAACCACACAGCTTTTCAGATTTTCTCTATTCCTGATCCCGGCCTGTTTCTCTATTTAGCAAGACATCTGCCTGCCCTGTCCCTTGGTTTTCTCCTATGCAAGTTATACATCAGGCCTGAGTCCGGTTTGTTCCTTAACTACATCTCTGCCTACACCCTCTGGTACTGCGTTACGGAAAACCTGACCAAGTGTTTCAGCTGTCACTTATCTGAGACAATTTCTGGGGTAACAGTCTGGGGTCCCCATAGCAAAGACTAGATCTAATTGGCGGAGTGAAAATGTGAAAACTAGGGATCCTCAGGTGTTGCCCCTTGATCTAGCCCCAAGTCAAATCAGTTCTGAAACTAAGTGGATCTATATCTCCTGCTGTGGCACCATGATTATTCAAAGGGGAGGTTGTTTGAGATGCTAGAAAGTTCAGTGGTCCTGACCATTTGCCTGTGTAAGGTGCAGATATATAGGATGACTGATGGTGACCCTATATGTCATTTCTGAATATAATGGCATAACCACCTGGTTGAACCACCTACAGAAGTATTTGATATCGATTATTGAGGATTATTCGCCCATTAATTTATATAATATCATAGTACATGCACTGCTTGTTTCTGCTCCAACTATAACATCTTCATTGGGTTCATCTCTTTGACAATTACATAGTTAAAAAGTATGTAAGGCCGAAAAAAGACATATGTCCATCCAGTTTAGCCAATTACCCCCTAATGTTGATCCAGAGGAAGGCAATAAAACTTTAATGAGATAGAAGCCAATTTATCAAATTAAAGGGAAAAAATTCTTCCTGACTCCAATCTGGCAATCAGAATAATCCCCGGATCAACAACCTTTGTGAAGTTATTAATGATTATAACATGTAATATTGTATCTTCCAAGAAAGAACCCCAGGCCCCTCTTGAACTCTTTTATCGAATTTGCCATCACCACGTCCTAAGGCAGAGAGTTCCATAGCTCACTACTCTTACAGTAAAGAACCCTCTTCTGTGTTGGTGCAGAAACCTTCTTTTTTCTAGACGCAGATGATACCCCCTTGTTACAGTCACAGTCCTGGGTATAAATAGATGATGGGAGAGATCTCTGTATTGCCCCCTGATATATTATTACATAGTTATCAGGTCACCCCTCAGCCATTTTTTTTCTAAACTAAATAATCCCAATTCTGATAACCTCTCTGGGTATTGTAGTCCGCCCATTCCATTTATTACTTTAGTTGCCCTCCTTTGTTCCCGCACAAGTTCTTATATGTCCTTCTTGAGTAACGGCGCCCAAAACTGTCCACAATATTCCATGTTTGTTCCAACCAGTGACTTGTAAAAAGGAAGAACAATGTTCTCATCCTGTGCCCCTAGACCTCTTCTGATGCCCCCATGATCCTATTTGCCTTGGCTGCAGCTGCCTGACACTAGTTGCTCCAGTTAAGCTTACAGTTAACTAAAATCCCCAAGTCCTTTTCCATGTCAGTGTCTCCCAGTGATTTACCATTTGGTGTGTAATGGTGACATGTATTTCCTCTGTCCATGTGCATTACTGTACATTTATCAGTGTTAAATCTCATTTGCCCCTTTTCTGCCCCAACTTATCCAGATCCTCTTTCAACCGCCTTGCATCCTCTCTTGTTTACATATTTTTTTGTAATCTGCAAATATTGCTATCTTACTGTGCAGTCCTTCTACCAGGTCATTAATATATATATATATATTAAAAAGAATAGAGCCCAAAGCTGACTGCTGTGGTTCCCCACTAGTAACGGTGACCCCCTCCAATACTGACCCCTGTAGTTTACCCACTAGTAACAGTGACCCAATCAGAGTATGTACCATTTATAACCACCCTCTGCTTTTTTAATGCTGACCAGTTACTTACCCACTTACACACATTCTCGCCCAGACCAAGCATTCTCACTTTATATACCCACCTTTTATACGGCACCGTATCAAATGCTTTGGAAAAGTCCAGATACACAAGATCCAGTGACTCTCCGGTCCAGACTAGAAATTACCTCCTCGTAGAAGCTGATCAGGTTGGTCTGACAGGAGCGATCTCTCATAAACCCATGCTGATATGGAGTTATACAGCCATTTTCCTTGAAGTACTCCTTCAAACATTTTACCCACTGTAGAAGTAAGACTTACCGGCCTTTTTCACCCCTTTTTGAATATCGACATCACATTGGCTATGCGTCAATCCAGTGGAACAGACCCAGTTAGAGTCCTTAAATATAAGAAACAAGGGTCTGTATACAAATTACTTAATTCCCTTAAAATCCGGGGGTCTATGTCACCGGGACCCGACGATTTGTCTATATTAATCTTTTTAAGATGGCTCTGCACTTCTTCCTGGGTTAGACTAGTGACATTTAGTGGAGAGTTTACATTATCACTCTGCATCTCATCTGACATTTCATTTTCCTCTGTGAATACACTGGAGAAAAAAACTATTTAATAGATTTGTTTTCTCCTCAGCACTACAATTTCTCCTTCATTATTTATTAAAGGTTCCATTAATAATCTCAAATTGTCCAGATCCTGAAGCAACAACCACCTCCACACCATTACACGACCACCAACACTTTGTCAGCCCATTCTACAAGAAGCTCATACTTCTTACTGGGTCTGGTTCTTATGTTAGGGGCAATACTGGAGGAAAGAATTGCCCTGGCTCCTTCCCAGGTTTACCTGATACAGCGAGGATCCCATCCATGGCAGGATATGGTACTGCAACTTAGTCCGATTCATTTGAAAGGGGCTGCTGACCTGCACTACCATCTACAACTGCAAAAATCGGTCCCTTTGTTCAGTCAATCAGAAGTAGACCTGGTAGTTGGCTTCCCACCAATCACACACTGAGGTCCTAAGTATGGGTCATCAATTTCTAAATTCATAGCTACCATGTTTGTTATAGTTTCTGGACAATAAAAGTAAGTGTCCCTTTTAAAGTGAATGCTCCCCAAGCTTTAACCATGTTCAGCCGTTCACCCCCTCCTCCTCTTAGAATGATCTTTTCTTATGTTCTCATGATCCATTCAGAGCCAGGATAAGGCCAACTTGTGTAGTCCCCCACATCCCCATAGCCTCTATTGCAGATGAATGATCTCTGGGGTATATATGCTCTTGATTATAGGGAAAAACTTGGATAATTGCATTGATAAATGTATGTAATAACACACAAATATGGTATTAACCCCGTGGGTATCGTACAGGTTTTTTTTCTATGCATTTTGACAGTCATAACTTTTTTTTAAAAAATTTGTGACTATATGAGGCTTTCTTTTTGTGGGATGTGTTGTACTCTATGTAGGTGACATTTTTTATATAGTTGCAAGAAAAACTAAGTGAACTCTTTGGAATTTCCTGGATTTCTGTATTGATTACCAATCAACTGTGGTCCAATTTTTATCAAAGTCAAAATTATAGAAAAACACAATGCAACATAATACACAGACAGTTCATGTTATTTATTGAGTGCATTAAGTAATTATCCATAGTGCAGGTAGAAAAAGTCAACACTTGAATCTAATAACCTGCAGATACCGTACCCCTTTAGCAGCGATCACCTCCATTAAATGTTTCCTGTAGCTACAAATAAGATTTGCACAACACTGAGGAGGAATTTTGGACCGTTCCTCCCTGCAAATGTGTTTCAATTCATCACTATTTCTGAGATGCCGTGTGCGCACAGTCCTTTTCAAGCAATGCTACAACATCTCCATAGGGTTAACATCAGGACTCTGACTAGGTTATTCCAAATCATCTTTTTTGGCCAATCTTTAGTTGATTTAGGCCCAATGCCCACAGGCGGATTTTCGCTGCGGAATTCACGGCCACACGCCTGCCACGAATTCCGCAGCAATGTCCACCCGTAGACATGCTATGCTAAAAGATTCTTCCCTGCCCAGGAGCGGAAATCAACTGTGAATTTCCGCTTGCGGGTGAGAATCGCAGCATGTTCTATTTGGCACAGAAAACTGCACGGATGGTTTTCATTGCAGTCAGTGGAAGACGTCCATCCTACAGCACTTCCGCAGTGAGCACTGCAGAAGTAATGTGGGAATCCGCCTCATAGCCCAGCGCATCATGCCCTGCACTGCACATGCGCGCCGGCTCACCAGCCGACACACTGGCCGCGGATCTGCACAGGTGAATATGGGTCTCTGGGGGTCACTGCCGGGGCAGCGGGTCTGATTCCACTATGAGATTTCGCAGTCAGAATCCAACCCAGATGTGGGCATGAGGCCCTACTTGTGTGCTTTGGGTAGTTGTCTTGTATCACCCACCATCTCTTTAGGTTGAGATCATAGATTGCCGTTACAGTTGTAACAATACCAAATATGGCTATATTATTTTATATTATGGGGCCTATATTTTTTATTTTCATTCTTTAAATTTTCCATAATCAAACAAATACATATGTCATAAACACAGAAATACCCGAGGTAAACAACCTTACCTACCCACTCACTCTTGCCCACTGCTCCTAAAAGCATCACTCCAACAGGCCACAAAGCAAGCATCAAATAGAGGAATTTGTTATTATAGAGCCATTAGTATAGATGTGCAATATTATACTTCCTTCCAATATAGATTTAGCTTTGCAAATCTCCACATCCTATGGATCAGATCTACTTTTGCCTAATTACATATATCCTTCCCTCTACATACAGTTGTTCAGGCCACAAGGTGTACAGTAGACTCTGGATCAGATATAGGTGTGATGTACATTGGGAGGAAAACAAAGACCAGCCAGAAATGTTCCTTATTGCATCTTTCCACTCTTCTTCATATAACACACCAGTATCCTCCTGCCATCTTAATTTAAAAAGATCTTGAGTGATGAGATTCGAGCAGCCTTTCGATAACCAATATACCTTCCAGATGCAACCCCTACATTGATATTCAATAGGATAAATAGCTATTTAAGGCAGGGTTTCCACATACCTACCTACAAAAGTGTGCCAATGCATCAAGCATGTATAAGAAAAGTTGAGCAAAATCTCTATTTGTAATATTGCATAAACATTAGAGATGAGCGAGCACGCTCGGATAAGTCAGTTACTCGAGCGCTCTTCTCGAGTAACTGCATTCTTGTCCGAGCGTGCTTGGGGGGGCGTTGGGGAGTGGCGGGTGGTAGCGGGGAAGAGAGTGAGAGAGATCTCTCTCTCCCCCCGCTGCCCCCCGAGCACGCTCGGACAAGAATGCAGTTACTCGAGAAGAGCGAGGCTCGCTCGAGTAACTGACTTATCCGAGCGTGCTCGCTCATCTCTAATAAACATGTAAAAACATGTCAATCAAATGATGGAGCGCCATCTCTGGAAGGATGAGCATATGATGAATACATAAATAATTGGACAAAATATGTATGAAAAATTATACAAATAGAGGAATTTCAATAGAAACTTGGCCTGCAATACCAAGCTGGATCACTGCAGAGAGCGGAGTTGTCTGCCTCTGGTAGAATTCAGCTCAACAGTTCGGTGAACATCTGATAAGTGGGGATCCCAAGTGGCAGACTCACACTGAACAGCTATTGATAGTCTGTCTTGAGGATAGGCCATCAATAGCTCATAATTGGACAAGCCCTTTAAATAAAAGCACACAAAGACTGGTTACAGACAAATCTTTTTCTCTCAAAAAAGCTGCCGTCCATGACTTCAAGTTGAAGAGAAGTTGGTTGATCCAACAGGACAATAACCCAGAGCACAGAAGTCAACTTAGATGAATGAAAAAGAAGATTGTGTTCTAAACTTAAAACAGGTTTCCAGGGACATAGTGGTACAAAAAGTGCGCTCAGCTTGCAGCAGTAAAATCACAGAATACATACTCCTCCTTCCGTTTCTGTCTCTCCGGTCCTTACTGAACTTCACTTCCGAGAGGGGAGTGATAACAACCTGACACTAGGGCACATGAGTACTACAGCTGAAGGCAGCCAGTGATTGGCTGCAGTGGTCACACGGCCCTTTTGTCCAAGACATTATCACTGTTATTATGTTACATAGTGAAGAACAGCTGAGTTTGGAAACCCAGCAAGTTGGGAATGGCGGGGGCGTGCGAATGGGTGAGTATGTAGTCTGTGATTTTATTGCTGCAAGCCGTGAAAGCTTTTGTGTAACACTATGTCCCCAGATAACCCCATCAACCCTATGGAGATACTGTGACATGACTTGAAGAGGGCTGTAGACACAAGGCATCCCAGAAATATTAATGAACTGAAACACATTTGCAGGAAGGAATGGTCCAAAATTCCTCTTCCACATCGAGTAAATCTTATTTGCTGCTACAGGAAACATTTGGTGGAGGTGATTGCTAAAAAGTGGGTCCACGGGTTATTGAATTTAGATAACAATTATACCACATTTTATTAGTAATCAATGGAGGAATCCAGGTCACTCCACAAGGTTCACTTGCATTTTCTTGCAACTGTATGACCCCATACTCCATCATAGGCCATATTATGTAAGTATTCTACCCTCAAAGCTTCTAGAATATGATGCCTTATAGAGGCATATAGCAGCATATGGAGTATATGGAAGCACATGGAGTGCCTATAGGGGTGCCACAAAAGAACCATAAGGACTCTGCATGCTGCTGTGTGGTCCCCATGCCAAATTCATGGGCCCTAAGACTATCTGTATCTATTTTAGACAGAAACATGGGTACTGTCTTCTTTCATATCCTATCCTGTTCTCCAGTGATACCATAGGCACCCGTATATCAGGAAAAGATGCCAACAGCTGCATCTCCGTGATCCGCTTGGTTGTTGATGACTTACATTCTGAAGCGTTGCTTTTTTTTTTTCTTTCATCACTAATGAATTTTCCTTCTTTCCCTGACATACTTGGAAGTGCACTCTACTATGCTACACATTAAACTCCTCTCCGCTCTTGTCTCCCCCCCCCCCCTCCTGTCATTTTAAGTATGATGCACAATGTGTGAATATCACCCACTGCAGAAGCTATATTATGTTCCTCTGGTGAGCATGGTGCATTTCTGGAGGAAGTCTTAATCGAGCACTTAAGCTGTAATACTCTGGAGGAATGCCCTGCGGAGAGCTCAGTATCCTGAGCACTGCTGAGCTGGTTTCACCACTTTCCCCTAAGCACTTTTACTGCAAGCTGATTAGACCATTAGGGTTTACGAACGTCTTTTACTTCCTTACATGCCTTTTGTTTTCAAGCTTAGGAGAAAGTGTTATGTAATTTGATCGCTTTAGATGCTCTTGTTTGTTTCAATCTACTGTATTAATTTATATTGCTCTTATTATTGCTTTACCAAGAGAGTATATAATTGGAATCCTTTAGATAAAGTCTTACTCAGACTGATCAATATGTTACAATTTGGTATCATACGACCAGAGAGCAGTTGTCTTTCTATAGATGTGGTGCATCGCGAAGGTGTTCAGCCCTCTATAAAGATTTATCTGGGTTACAAATGGCGCACATAGTTTTTTAGTCAACGGGGCAAAGTTATTAAACTGTTTAGGCCAGGTTGCTGGTGTATAAAAATCACATATATTGGCGAATGCCATCTTGTGTGCTCAAATGTGTTACTTCTACAGGGTCGTAGCTTCCTATGGCCCATCAGAGTTACTACAATGGACTCAACTGGTGGAAGTGGAAATCTACGCTAGCACATACGAGAGGAGATGTCAGTTTAGGCACACAGGGAGACAGACATGAGTCTAATGTATGAAAGAGCTGCGCACTTCTTGGTAAATTTGTAGTAGTGTTTTCAAGTGCACGTGAAATACCAGTCTTAAATATGCCTTAGGCCTCAGTCAGACGGGCGTTTTGTCGCGCGATTTGCGCATGCGTCCGGCGATTTTATAAAACCATTGCTTTGCAATGGTATCGAACACATGAGCGCTTTTTATGCGCTCGTCCGATAAATTATAGAACAGAAATCCCAGATCGCACCTATCTGTGATCTGCGATTCCTGTTCTCTTCTCTATATGCGCTCAATGGGGCATAAAAATATATACTCACCTTGTCCCGGCAGACGGAGATCAGCCGCGGCCGCCGGCAGTTCTCCTGAACTGCTCTGAGTAGTATTCAGCATTTAAAATCCCCGCCTGCTGAATGACCAATCAGAGGCAGCTCTCACTCACACCCATTCATGAATTCATGAATGGGTGAGTGAGTGCTGCCTCTGATTGGTCACAGCCCTCACCAATCAGAGGCAGCTCTCACTCACACCCATTCATGAATTCATGAATGGGCGTGAGTGAGAGCTGCCTCTGATTTGTGAGGCTGTGACCAATCAGAGGCAGCTCATTCAGCAGGCGGGGATTTTAAATCCCCGGCTGCTGAATACTACTCAGAGCAGTTCAGGAGAACTGCCGGCCGGCCGCGCTGAACTCCGTCTGCCGGGACCAGGTGAGTATATATATATTTTTTATTTTTACACATTTCTGGATGAATTTCCAGGAAGGGCTTATATTTTTAAGCCCTTCCTGAAAATTCATCCCGCAATCGCCCGCAGCGCATTGCTTTCAATGGAGTCGGCTGTATTGCCGGCTCCATTGAATTCAATGCGCTGGACAGCTCCGGCCCGTTTCTATTGAAACGCAGCTAGGAGCAGTTTTTTCGGGCGATTTTTCGGCCCCGGTCACGCGATTTGCGGATGCGCATCCGTCATGCGATCCGCAAATCGCGGTAAAAAACGCCCGTGTGACTAAGGCCTAAGGGGCTAAACAAACTCCGTTTTATGTACAGATTCCAGAAGTGTGTCCCAACTTGACCGTGGGTCTCCTGACCCAAACTCCGAGCATCATACAAGCGTACGTTCAGGTCAAGAGACCCGCAGTCAGGCTGGGACACACTTCTGAAGTTCGTACATAAAATGGAGACAACATAAAGCAGTTTGGTTAGCCCCTAACTCGGCTCACACCGCATTTTCCATACAGTTGGCAATATATGTCTGAAAGGTGACCGGAGCATGTACTATACAGTGCCCACTGACTTCTACAGGACAGGTGTATTCCAAAACTGTGTGCTCTGACCATTTGTCTCTGAGGTTTATGTCTAGATATGACTATGCTTTTTAGTTCAATCAATATCCTGGCAGAGTGTGTGCCAGACAATCCCATCCAAGTGTATGCCAAGAAAGACACTTGTTTGACAAACATCTGCCCATTAATATTGAGGGACAGGGCTCATGAAATCCCACCAATGACCTATCATAAGGAAAAGCCATCAAGGCCCAGAAAGCCCCTTTAACCCCTTAGTGACATGGCCCAAGGACGCAACGATTTTTGGGGGATTTTTATTTCCACCCTTCAAAAGCCATAACTCTTTTATCTCTCTCTTAACATGACCATATAACAACTTATATTTGGCGTGGTGACCTGTAGTTTTTATTGGTACCATTTTTTGCATATAATCTATTGTATACATTTTATTACATTTTTTTAGACTACAGGAAGAAAAAAACACTTCAATTCTGCGATAGTTTTTTTTTTCTAGAGTTAATCATGCAGCATAAATAAATAATTCATTTTTTTCTGTGGTTTGGTACGATTACGGTAATGCAAAACATATTTTTTTAAGTTTTTCCAATTTTGCTGTGTTTTTTTGCAGGTGAATTCAATAAAAAAAGGATTTTGGCTCCATTTTTTTTATAGTTTTTGCCTAACAGGATAAAATATCTGTTCAATTTTTGGTACGGGTCATTACAGATGTGACGATACCAAATGTGGGTTTTTTAATTTCTTAAGGAAAGTGTGCAAAAAAAGTTTTTTTTTCATACTTACTATGTTTGTGGTTTTTTTTACTATCTTTATTTATTTTTTGACATTTTTATCCCCCTGTAGGGATCTTGAAGCTGTGATCCTATCATTGCCTCTGTACTGAAATGCATTATTGCTAATCATAGCGATCACAGACCATTGCAGATCTGGACACCATTGTCTGGCATCCAGTTACCATGGCAACCCACTGGCCCTGCATGATTACATGGAAGCAGTTAAGGTTACGTTTACATGTAGCAGAATTAGTGCAGATTTTCCACCATGAAAACACGCCAAAATCCACGCTATTAGGTGCAGATTTTGACTTGGATGTTGATGTAGATCTGCAGCAGACTTCACCCATTCAATTGGCAGGGTAAAATCAGTCGTGGATCCGCATTATAACCGTATTGAAATCCACAACATATGATGTGGATTTTACTGCCGATCCACATCAAAATTAGCAGCGCAAGACATGCTCCAAATTTTGGTTCAAATCCATCCTAATCTGCTACGTCGGACAACCCCTTCAGGAGTTATCCCAAGACTTATTTCATGAACTGTGTTAATAGATGTTTTACAGTTAATTGCTTTGTGTGTCGCCCTTTTTGGGTATCTTCACATGTAGCTGAACGGTTGCAGAAAATCCACACCAAAATCCGCTTCAAACTCCAAGCCAAATTTATCCCTTCAACTGAAAGTGTGAAATCTGCTGTGAATCCACATCAAAATCCGCACCAAATGAAAGGTACTATCTGGTAAGCAAGTGAAACTGTAATATCAGCTGGTTGTTTTGGCTAAGGGAAGGAACCACCATTTGTTTTCTATACGGTTGTGCTTTTGCCATATTACTAGAATTGTGCCTCTCTATAAAAAACATCAAGCATGACCTGCCTCTGTGAATCAGAACTGTAACCACCAAGCGTGTATTAGAAACCAGTTTCTGCTCAACTTCTGTGTCCTCGAGTCATTAAACCGCCAGCATGCCATTATGCAGCTATAGTTTAGATTCCTAAAGATGACTCTGTGACAATTGGTCGTTTCTACAATATCAAGAAGGTGTCCAGTTGAAAACTATTGATGGTCTATTCCTTAGGATAGGTCACCAATGGAACAGCCGTGGGGGTCTGTCGCCCAGAAACTTCGCTAATCAGCTGTTCGCTGGTTTGGTGCACTTGGGAACTGAGCTGATTTCTGCAGGAAGCAGACAGCTCTGCTCTCACTGCAGTGGTCAAAGAAGGTATTGCAGGCTAATTTACCATTCATTAGAACTTGGCCTGCAGCAATCATCTTACTGCACATATTCAGTGCCCCAGAGAATTGCTGGTGGGATCCTGAGCGTAGACCCTGCTGATCTACTATTGATGCCCTTTCCTGAGGATAGACCATTTATAGTTTTCAATTGGACAACCCCTTTAAAACTTACCAAAGATATGCCTGGGAATCTCCAATAGCATTGAGTGCATGAGCATTGCATATTTGAAGCCAATGACCGTACAACACAGTCCACTGCACAATTTTGTGCACAACTTCTATTGCTCGCAATAGTAAAAAAAAACTACTTTACCAATATACAGCTCCCTCCATCGTACAAACATGTGACCCAAGGTGCAGTATTTGAGGTATAAATCAAAAAGATATTGCTGTATTCATTTCAAGAGAACTTCACAATTGAAATTAATTAAAGAGTGCTCATCTTGCAGTTTTTGATGCTTTTGTAAGGTTAATATTTAATTGCAGGTTTATTTAATGAGTACAAGCGATTAGATAGAGCTGACGATGCAGCCATGATAATGACATCCAGCACACCATCCTAATAGATACTTTTCTTCGATTCTAAGCATTTAAGGTCTTGCTCACACTTGCTTTTATCTCTGTTTTGCATTCCCATTTCTCTGTTCCATTTTTGAAGAAGGGAAACTAAATAAAAGCCGATCAGTTTTTATCCCATTGATTTCAATGGGTTTTGAAAAAGCTGAATGCTTAGCATTGGCTTCAGTTTGTCGCATTTCCATTTTGCTTCAGTTTTTTAGTAGAACATATAATGCGTTCGTTCACATCTAGCGCTGATTTCCACTAGAAAACAGGATAAAATAGTGCAACACGCAGTATTATTTCATTCTATAGATTCCAGCAAAACGCTAGACTACTGGCTGGAAATCGAACTGACCCATTATGGTCAATGCAGGTCCGTCGGTCCTGGAGCAGAAAATTGGAACTCCCGAATGCTGATGTGGTAAGCCCTTATTTGATCCAGTAGAAAACAGAAGCAATTAATTTATGTCTCCAGCTCCGTTGAGTTAAAGACACCATTAGAGATGAGCGAGTATACTCGCTAAGGCACATTACTCGAGCGAGTAGTGCCTTAGCCGAGTATCTTCCCGCTCATCTCTAAAGATTCGGGGGCCGGCTGGGAGCGGCGGGGGAGAGCGGGGAGGAACAGAGGGGAGATCTCTCTCTCCCTCCCCCCCTCCCCGCAACTCACCTGTCACCCGTGCCGGCCGGCCCCCGGATCTTTAGAGACGAGCGGGGAGATACTCGGCTAAGGCACTACTCGCTCGAGTAATGTACCTTAGCGAGTATACTCGCGCATCTCTAGACACCATGCATTACAGACACTGCACATGCACCGCACTTCTGGGAAAACTAAGGCAACTAATAAGAGGTATATAGACAGTCAAAAGATGCACCAAATTTATCATCCAGTAGAGTCAATGTGCTTTAAGGCTAGTCTAAGTTTGCACTGTCTAGCTATTAGACAGTATTAGTAAATAGTGTTGATTGAGCCAAACCAGTAAATCCTGTATTAAGTCGAACTTTCCTAAAGGTTCGGTTAGGTACGAATTTGAACCGAGCTTTAGGAAAACTTCTACCCAAAACAGGGCTCTACTAGTTTGGTTTGCTCAACACTAGTCCTGACTACTCGTGTATAACATTGTAAAAGAGTCATAAACGCCCTGTATAACACTCTGAGAGTGTTATACAGGGCGTTTCTGACTTTTACATAGTGTTATATACCAGTTTTAGGGGTTGCGGTAGACTTTTGGTTCGGTTTGAACTAATTCAGACTTAGACAAACATTTTGTAAAAGTTCCGGAAATAGGCTGAACTCAAGTTTTCAAAAGTTTGCTCACCACTATTAGTAAAAATGAAAATTTCTTTCTATCTGCACAAAGCAAAATACCCATGGCCAAAATTTTCTTGGTAAAGTGTAAACCGAATAACAAGAGAAATGCAGTGCCAGGGTTTGCTGAACACATCTTTAGGGTTTAACATCGTTACCTTGCTGCCGTTTGGTTCCCCAGCCAAATTTCTGTTTAAATACCTGTTTCATGATGTCATATGCTTGAGACTGCCAGTCACAGTCTATTGTGATGACATCATTATGAATGACATATCATCATGCACATGTATTACGGGGGTATTCAGCGTATTTACTATTGATGACCTATCCTCAGGATTCCCACTGATCAGTTGATCCTCCAGCCCACTGTCAGTGTTGTGGGCTGGATGTCCACATTGGTGGACAAGGACAAAAGTGTAATCAATGGCATCACACCCATAGAATTAAAAGAGAGCGATGCCTTTTAGTACAATTTTGGCTTCTCACTGCAGTGAGGAGCTAATACAACGCATCAGTCTAATACAATGCATCACTGCCATTGATTTCAACAGGAGTGACGCCATCTATTGCACTTCCACCCCTGACCACTGATGCGGACGTCTGGTCCCGCCGCTCTGACAGTAGTGCCAGAAGATCAGCTAATTGGTGAGGATCCTGAGCGATGAATTCCTGCCAATCAATTATTCAAGACATATATTTAGGGTAGGTCATCAGTAGTAAATGTCCAGAATACCCCTTTAACAGGAGAAAAAGACTTGGCAAGGACAACCAGGTAGGAAGCTCCTCTGATTAAAAAACAGCAGATTTGGAAATTCTTTTAAAAGATCTACTATCAGTATATCTGGATTTATTCTATGGCTGATAATTAGAAATATCTGTCAGCTCTTATTGATGGTGGATTAAAGAACGTTTACGACACCAGTCAGATGTGTGAACCTCCAAACTGTCAGGTAAAGAGGGGATATAAAATTCATAGGGTATATTTATGCATTTTTGATGGCTGTGTTTTTTAGTTTTTTCAATACTGATACATCTATGTAATCGGAGCGTTCATACAGAAAACAAATCATCCAATACAAGTGAATTAAAGCTGTTTATTTGACATTAATTGCAGAATTTACAGCACTACCATTTAATGATAGGAATTAAATAATCAAAGAAACCAATTGAAGCAACATTGCAGACAAAACATTCATGTGTAAGAATGATGGCATCATACAATCAAATAAATAAAAAACAATAGCAAAATACAAAATATTTTTTTCAACACTTTTTTTGACTTGCTAGAAGTATTCTGGGGTTTATCCAAGGATTTAAAGTGCCCCAATGTATTGTTGGCAACCCAAATATCTGTATTCAATCAGTGCAGTTGCAGAAAAAAAGTAAAAAGTTGTAATAGGCCCATTTACGATTCTTCAAAAAAAAAAACATAAATAGACAAAAAACTGTATAAAATGCCTCGAAGAGAAAAGGAAATTACACTTGAAGCAAAGCCCCACCATACATTGTGACAACATGATACCCTTTGGCAAAAAATATAAATAAAGTAAAGTATTTAAGCTAATGTGCTACTAGTTATGACATAATGCCAGTTAAAATGCAGATTTGTTCCATATAAGAGAGAACTTTTTGAAATTCACTATATATATAATTTGAGGTCTATAGGTTAATCCTGGACAAACTCCCAATATTCTATGACTGTTGTGCTTTGTCTCCACTTTTATCTATTTATTCCTTTTTTGCTAATCTATACAAAGTAAAAAAGGGAAGCTGATATTAAGAATTTCCGATTTTTCAACGATACAGCAAGCTTAAAAAATGTAGCACCAAACCCTACCGCCCAGGGGTGTAACTATAGAGGGTGCAGGGGATGCAGTTGCACCCGAGCCCAGGAGCCTTAGGGGACCCATAAGACCTCTCTTCTCCATATAGGGAGCCCAGTACTATTAATAAAGCATTATAGTTGGGGCCCTGTTACAGGTTTTGCATTGGGGCCCAGGAGCTTCAAGTTACACCTCTGCTACCGCCTATCAGGAAGCTGCCAAATTGGAAGAGCCACAATGGTGATAATTAAAAAGTATTTCTCCACCACTAATTGTTATTTACTCAGAATTTTCAATTTCTAAGTTTAGCAAAAGTATTTTCTTTATATTTTTGTATTTGTTCTCACATCCTATTGTGTCCCTCCTGGAAGATTAGTGAGACACAGAGGCAATCAGCAGTTAAAACTCTCTCATTTGATTACAACTGCTTATGCATAAAGGAAAAGTATAGAAGCCGCTGTGCAGGTATAGATATATATTCATCTATTGGTAATAACTTTGTTGACCGTGCATGTGTTATGAATGGGGAAAGCGGAATAAGGGCGATCGGCCTGTGTAAACAGGCGTTCATCTATGTAGGACAGTCTGTTTACTGAGAGTAGAGGTGGGCAACCAAAATGATCTCCTCCCCACTTCGCCTGCTTTTATTGAGCAATGATCGATACTGCGTGAAAGCACAGCAGCGATTATCATTGGGACAATTGTTGGATGCTGAAATGCTCGACAATCATCTCATATAAAGGCCCCCTACCCACTTCCAGACACTTTTGCTGGTGGCTTCTCCTGAGAACAAAAGGATCAAGCATTAAAATTCAACAGGCTTGATCCTTCTTTTCTCCGACACATAAGACAGCTGATCCCACTGAAACATTGGGTCAACTTTTTGCTTATGTTTACGGTGGACTTTATAGATTTAAAAAGGTTTTTCTAATCACATCAATGACATTTTGTCTCTTAATTGTCAATTAGATATACCATAAAAGTTTTTTAAGTGATGATCTAACTGCTAAAGCTGCAATTGAGCTTGAGAAGAGGGAATCAAACTCCTAAGGAGAAATAGTCATTACTTTCCATTAAAGTAGAAGCTATATAAGAAAAGGAGGACCCACTCTGATTAGCTGTGCACTGGCCAATGTCTTTATGCATTGAGCTAATTTTTGGAGGAAGCAGACAACTCAATTCCTACTGCGTTAGCAAGACTTGGTATTACAGCTTCAATGGGAACTTGGGATGCAATACCAAGCCTGGTCATTGCAGTGGGAATTGAGCTGTCTGCTTCCTGTAGAAATCAGCTCAATACATAAGGGCAGTGACCAGCAAACAGCTGATTGGCAATGGTCCTTGGTGACGGCTTCTCCCTCCATAGACTATTGATGGCCTATCCTGTTATAACCGGACAACCTTTTTAATGGGCAGTCACCACACAATATGGAACCCTTTTCCCAGAATTATTGTCAGTCTTAGTAATAAGAAATTGTTTATGGCATGTATGGTTGATGTGCCAGGCAACTGTATAATATTAGAGCCTCTGTAAACTGTGAAGTGTTGTTAACGTGAGGGCACTATGAGATATATCATGGTAGTCAACAAAATAGAACAGTCATATGAGTAAAATATACTTAAGTAGTTAATATACTGTAAATGTTTCAAAAATGTTTTGGAATATCAAAAAAAAATTCTCTTACATGGAACAAAATTAGTAATTCTACAAATTAACAGCAGTTGATCAATGACACTGATGATAAAATTAGTTGCTAAGTTGTCCCATTGAGTCATATGGCTACTATGCCAATACATCATGGCTGAAAAGTTAACATTAAGTTGCAGTGATAGTCATTATTTTGAGTTAATAAGATGAGCACCTAAACTGCAAAAACTCTAATATGAGCACAGACAAAATTTGACCAAGGGATGGTCCACTCCCACAGATCAATATGTGCATCTAGTATCAGCTGCAACTATTAGGTGAAATAGCTAATATAGACATACCAATGTAACAACTTTTACCCCCCCCCCCCTTCTTTATTTCAGCTAAGGAGCTCAAAATTTAAATTTGTGTTCATATTATAAAGTTTGAGAACTTGACAGCCATATATACTGTATATGAAGAGGAATATTTGGCCACATTTTAAATTATAGCTTCAGACAAAAACAGAAAATTCAGCAATAGGCTGGCCATATGCAATAGATAGCTGTCTGCTGATATTAATAACTGTCCACCACTATCTTGGTTAATGCCGCCATACATATGCAAGAGTGGTTGAGCGTGCATGTGTTTCGAATGTTGGAAGGAGAGAAAGCTGATGCCAGACTCTTCTGCCAAGGGCTTAGCTTCCAGAGAACAATAAAATGGGGCAATTGTCATCTAACTACCCAATCCTTACTTCTCTCAACATCTGCCAACTGGGAAGAGTTGGTATACCTCCATACAAATTAATTGATTTGCTGGACACAGCAACATTGGCAGATGCAGCATTTAGACATCTAAAGCGTATGGCCAACTTCAGACCTCAATAGATCTCAAAAAGTTTATTTATCCAAACATTTGCAGAAATCTCACTGTCCTTTACCAGGCTGCAGCCAAAACCTGTGTCGGCCCATTACAGATATGACATGAGGCAGCTGGCAAACAGAGTAGGAAATATTACAAAAGCTAACCACGGCAGTATTGTTTCCAGTGTCGCCTGCGAGGTGCTCCATGTCAGAGTTTCTTGGCTGTCATGTTGCCACAACCAACACAGGCTTAATCGCAGACACGTTGGGCACTATGTAAATCTATGGGATTGGTCAAAAGCTGAATTTTCATGTTATACATTAAAGGGGTTATCCAGCCCCCCAAAATATTATGAAATTGGCTCGGCCTGCTGTATAAAAATAAAAAAACTCACAGAACTCAATCCCCTGACCTAACTGTTTCAACTCTACCAGGCCCCATGCTGCTACTTCCTGCAGTAGTAATCACATCACCAAAACACAGACATGTGACCACTGTAGTCAATCACTGGCCAATCACAAGTGAGTTGGTGATAGGTGGCAGCCGTCACATGTCCCTGAGCTGGTGACATCATTGCTGTTGAAGGAATCTAGAGAGCAGCTGGGGATCAGGCATTGTTGAAACTGGAGTGGCAAAGGATCAGGTGAAGTGAGTAAACATTTTTTCTATGTTTTAACAGCAGGCTGAACACATTCTAATATTTGTTTGGCTGGTTAACCCCTTGAAGTAAAGTTCTTGCCTACTTTTTACTTATTCCACTTCAATGGGACTGAGCATACAAAATACTATTACTGTCTAATAATTATAAAAGGAATCCTTCAACTTAATAAGATTTTTTTTTCCACAAGAATCAACACATTAAAATTACATACAAATTACACCCGGATTTGGCAAATAAACAAAAAACTCAGATTTGACACATAGAAATTTATATATTTACGTAAACAATTCGATTTCGCATTTTGGTACAAGTCTTAAAAAGAAATTTACAGAAAGAAAATAACAAAAGTTGCATTAGAGGAAATGAAGGACATTTTGGATAAAGCTTTGCCCACGATCAAAGTGATGGAAAAATGTTATTTATACATTTTACACAATTTGCCCTGTCTTCTTTATGGTCCAGTTAATTGTGTGGCTAAATAAATAAATAAATAATGAGTTTCTTTGGCAAAACAGCGAATGAAATATCAGTCAACCACCCATTACATTAAGGTAAACATTCGGAATACTGGAAAAATAGAACATAAAATGTAGTATTCTAAATTGAAAATCAATACACGAGCATTAACTTAGATGGCATTTTCTTTGGCAAAACTTGGCGCATGTTTGTGGACCGTATCTGTATACATTGTACATAAATGTGGCCGGATACACGTCAACTGGTGGTGATGGAAGAAAGTTTGGTAACACTGGAAATGTCAATGTATACATGAATATCCTTGATTAAATCTATTTCTTTGGCAAAAAAGTGACATATATATTAACACGCACATATACAAATATTAACATGACATTAAATAGGAACTTTCAGCAGACAGAAAAGCACATGAACCTTTGGTATTTTTAGCTGTTGATTTGACTGCCCCAGTCATATTGTACAGTTAGTGAAAAAAAACGGAAAAAATCTGTACAAAAATTAACTTTATTAGGAACAAAATAATGAGGTTGTGAGGAGGGATGAAAAAGCCAATGCTGACATGCAAGATGTGAATTAATCTGTATTACGAGAAATTTGCATATAATTTGGGGTAAGAGTTCACCCTATCTAAGATGGTTCAACTATCTTGATATTTGGTCTAAAGGTGTTCAAGGAGTACTACACTAGATAGATGATAAATAATAGATCAGTGGGGTTTCCATTGCTTGTCCCCTTACTCCATCCAGCTACAAAGTAGAGTATGATTGCAATCATGGGTATTGCCAGTCCATTATGGGAGTGACAGAAACAGCCAAATACTCCAGTGATTGGACCTTTATCAATCTGACATGGATCACCTGCCTAGTGGATTGGTGATGTTTCAGACAGGAATACCCCTCTAAAGAGGACAATACATGATGCAATTTCTCAGCATAATGCCAGAAATAAGTATCAAGAATGTTGAGATATTGAGTATATTTAAGCATGCCCCTCACGATACAAGTGGCACCTACAATCAGAAGGTGTCTCATTGATCATTGGTGTATTGCCAACATCAAAGAGATGAAAACCCATTATCAAAAATAATAGGAGTTTTTGGTTACATCTCATCGATTACGTCTTGGACTTTTACTGTTAGAGTGGCCTTGTGTGATCTTACCATGTATAAGGAGATATAGATCACTTCTCATAGGGAAAGGGAAGACTTGCTTTTCCTCAAGGCCAATAGCACCTTGGAGTCTAAGAATGGAGGAGATGTCTCAATGTCTGAAACTACGATCAAGATATCTTAAAAAAAAGTACCCAACAATAATAATGGTGTCAGGGTATTGATGGGCATAACCTCCATTATAATAAGACTCTTACTGTATCATTTTATTCTATGAGGCCTTATGGCTATCTCACGCTACAGACGTACAGGCACCAATGGATAAAGAGCAAGTTGTAGACTTCAAATTAAGGAAAACTTCTGAAATTACCCAGAAGTCATAGCAAAGATGGCCCTAATTAAAAATGGCACAATGCAATGTATAAAGATAGTCTCTGGTATTTAACATCTTAATGATAAACATTATGCTTTGCTATGGGGGCTGAAGTATTGACTGTAAAGAATGAAATCTTGAGAATTACAAAAACGTGGTACAGTTCAAAAAAAGTATGGTGTATTCAGTGGCAACGATCTATGGGTGGTAGACACCGATTAGCTGCTGCTATACATAGGACACTTTATGCATTGGGTATCAGGTAGATATCGTATGTGCACTTGTTTTATGTATGAAAGTTTGGTGATACTTATGGTGGTCTTGTGATTTATGTACAAGTAAAACTTAGAATTAATTAAATATTGGACCCAGTACAATAAAGGTACATTATAAAATATACCCCATTTGCCATCTTAGTAGCAGTTTATTTTTAAGTCCAAAATTCTGTGCTGATTCATTTTTAAAAATACTGTATCTTTAAACCACCTGGAGCTCCATTTAATCCTATGCGTAGCTACAGCATTAAAGGAGGTCATCTGAAGAAGTTTTTTGCTCTGTATTGCGTAAAAACATAAAAAAGCATATGCATCCCACCAGATGCCCCAACGCTCCATTTTTGATGGGCTCCCATGCACTCTACTTCCTGCTGCAGTGATGGTGTCCTGCATATGATTGCTAGAGCCAATCATCAGCTCGCTTCGACAAGTGATTGCTGTAGTGGTCACTAGTGATGAGCAAGTATACTCGCTAAGGGCAATTGCTCGAGCGAGCATTGCCCTCAGCGAGTACCTGCCCGCTCGAGACAAAAGGTTTGGGTGCTGGTGGCAGGCAGGGAGCTGCGGGGGAGAGCGGGGAGGAATGGAGGGGAGATCTCTCTCTCCCTCTCTCCCCCCCGCTCCCCCCTGCTGACTGCCACTACTCACCGGTCCCTCGCGCCGGCACCCGAACCTTTTCTCTCGAGCGGGCAGGTACTCGCTAAGGGCAATGCTCGCTCGAGCAATTGCCCTTAGCGAGTATGCTCGCTCATCGCTAGTGGTCACATGTCCCTTTGTTGGGAATTCATTGCTGTGGCAGAAAACAGTAGGCGGAATATGCCTTCTTTTATGCTTTTACATCCAGAGAACTTTTCAAGAAACTTTTTTTTTTACTTATGACTATGCCGTTAAATAAGATTCTAGTGTGTACAAACACCACTAGGGGGAGCTAGGGATCTTTTACATACAGACTTGAGTTGACTGGAAGATGTTCGCAGTACGCTCTAAGCTCTCTTTCTCTCATTGTGACTAAAAGCAGTTCGCATTGTATTTATTAAATCTACTCTTGAAGGTGATCAAGGACGTTGGAGCTCGGTAACTGAAAAATGGAGCTCCAACCCCCGTAGAGGTGTAATATGAAATTTATCAGCAGAGTTATAAACCTATTTAGGTAACCAAAGCCCAAATGGTGATGAAAGATGGACGTTCACTCCAGTGCACGGTGTAACAGTATTAAATGATATAAGTAATAGAGATGAGCGAACACCAAAATGTTCGGGTGTTCGTTATTCGTAACGAACTTCCCGTGATGCTCGAGGGTTCGTTTCGAACAACGAACCCCATTGAAGTCAATGGGCGACCGGAACATTTTTGTATTTCGCCGATGCTCGCTAAGGTTTTCATGTGTGAAAATCTGGGCAATTCAGGAAAGTGATGGGAATGACACAGTGACGGATAGGGCAGGCGAGGGGCTACATGGTGGGCTGCATCTCAAGTTCACAGGTCCCACTATTAAGCCACAATAGCGGCAAGAGTGCCCCCCCCCCCCACTGTCAGCATAAAGATCGTCCTCCTCTGGCACAGCTGTAACAGCTGTAGCAGAGAAGAACGATGTTTGCCCATTGAATTCAATGGAACCGGCAATACAGCCGACTCCACTGAATGCAATGGGCTGCCGGCGATCGCAGGATGAATGGTCGGAAAGGGGTTAAATATATAACCCCTTTCCTGCAATTCATCCAGAAATGTGTTACACTAAAAATATATACCGGCGTATAAGGCGACGGGGCGTATAAGACGACCCCCCAACTGTCACCTTATACGCCGGTAATACAGTGGAGCAAAGAATAAAAAGCATTACTTACGTTTTTAGATGATCTGCGGCGCTCCTGCAGGCTGTCACTCCCTCCTAATCCACGGCAGACAAGCTTTCTCCACGAAAGACTTTAAATCCCTGCCTCCAGAAGCACATGTGCCTTCAGCCAATCACAGCCAATGACAATGATGTCATTGAATGGCTGTGATTGGCTGTGTTTCTGGAGGCGGGGATTTCAAGCCTTGAAATCCCCGCCTCCAGAAACACAGCCAATCACAGCCATTCAATGACATCATTGTCATTGGCTGTGATTGGCTGAAGGCACATGTGCTTCTGGAGGCAGGGATTTAAAGTCTTTCGTGGAGAAAGCTTGTCTGCCGTGGACCAGGAGGGAGTGACAGCCTGCAGGAGCGCCGCAGATCATCTAAAAACGTAAGTAATGCTTTTTATTCTTTGCTCCACTGTATTACCGGCGTATAAGGTGACAGTTGGGGGGTCGTCTTATACGCCCCGTCGCCTTATACGCCGGTATATATTTTTAGTGTAACACATTTCTGGATGAATTGCAGGAAAGGGGTTATATATTTAACCCCTTTCCGACCATTCATCCTGCGATCGCCGGCAGCCCATTGCATTCAGTGGAGTCGGCTGTATTGCCGGTTCCATTGAATTCAATGGGCAAACATCGTTCTTCTCTGCTACAGCTGTTACAGCTGTGCCAGAGAAGAAGGATTTGTCTTCTATATGTTCTCAATGGGGTCAGCGCTGCTGCCGCTGGCCCCATTGAGCGCATATAGAATGCATCCATAGCGAGCAGCGGGAGGGGCAGACTTTCATATCAGGCGGACACCTTATCTCCCCAGCCACTCACAGCAGGGGGGTGGTATAGGGCTTAAACGTTGCAGGGGGAAGTTGTAATGCCTTCCCTGTCTTTATATTGGCCAAAAAAAAGCGCTAACGTCTCAGGGAAGAAAGTTTAATTTACCAGAACACCGCATGGTGTTCGTTACGAATAACGAACATCCCGAACACCCTAATATTCGCACGAATAGCAAGCTCGGACGAACGCGTTCGCTCATCTCTAATAAGTAAGTATTCTGAATTTGGGTTACATCAATAAGATTGTAGTGACCAAAGAGGCTTTGAGGTCCAGGATAACAAGGGAATGTTATATGAATCTAATTGGAATAGACGATTCTTGGGCTAATATTGACTGTTAATAAAATAATAATATGAAGCATGGGTGTGTACAATGAGCTGCTACTTGGGGGAAACAGATACAATGAGGGTATAATGATAATTCATTTTTAGGAATGCATGACTTTTGGATCACAACAAATGTAAAAAATATCCATTTAAACTGTATCTGTCCTATAGATTAATTTTTAACTGAATTATTATAAATACTGGCTTTGCCTAAAAAAAATGGCTACCTTTTAAAGAGACAGATACATTTTAAATGCTTAGCTTTCGGCTAGAAATATTTATACAGCAATACAGAACAAGCTAAAAACGAAGTAGCACAAATGTTGAAAATATTTGTATTTTTTCAGTTAAAAAAGGGAAAAAAAATTACAATAAATTAACCCCTTGCAGGCTGGAGCCTATTGCTCAGCAATACAAGCTCACTTGACTAGCCACGAAGGGTTTAATACAGATTGTTTCTTCAGCAAAATAAGAAAAACTGTAAACGTTTGGGCTCTATTTCTGCAACTCTTCCCATTTATCGAATAAATAAATTATGTAAAAAAAAGAAAACGAAAAAACAACGTACATCATTTCATTATGAAGCGCACCTTCTCGACTATTACAAAAGCACAACCTAGAACGTATAAAGCTTTTTTTTTCTTGAAATCACGTTTACTAAAAGAAACAGCGAACCATTTATTACATACGCTATAATAACATTACTCTAAACACTATTATCTATGAGGTATATCTGAGAAAATTCGGTAAGGAATTTGTGCGGCCTACCTGCGTTACATCGCTGCCTGTTTTCATTTTAAAGCTTTGAAACCGTAAAAATATCAAGTAAAACAATCTATACACAGTAGTAGACATTGACAAGACAAGGGGATTCCAGGGTAGGAGGAACTTTGGTATTATTACTTTTGTTTTTGGTTTGTGTTTGCTTCTTTTTTATTACATTTCTGTTTTTTGATGGTATTCTTTGCAGAAAAGTGAATTCATTCCATGTAAAATATCCTGGTAAGGTATGGAAAATAGGGATCTACAGTTGTAGAAATGTATTTGGTTCAAGCAAGGCACTCATACCACAGTTATATTAAACTCGGAGTGTGTATATCTCTGTAATGGGGTTTATTCATACAATTTTTGCTCGGAAAGTAAAAACTTACACCAGTGGCCCATGGTCTAACTTATATATAAGAATGCGAGGCTGATTTGGACATTATTTCAAAAAAGGTGATGGGTATTATAACACCGAGTTTTTATCTATCAGTTGTGTCCGGAGTATGTTTTTACACCAGAACCGGACGCAACTGATGCCATTTTGGTGCAGTTTTTGCCCCAATCCGACATCTATGAATAGCTGGCCAGGAAAACACTGCATGCAGTGTTTTTCTACCCGGTTCAGTTAGGCAAAACTGATGCACCAGATGCCATTACCTGTCCCATAGAAAGCTATGAGATCAGATCTGGCATCAGTTTCCTTCTGGCATTTCACTACAATGCCAGAGGGAAAAAAAGCAGAGTATCTGACATATTAGAGCCCAGTCTAATTGCAGCGAACAAGGACGCGGACTGCACCAAAAACACATTGGCTCAATTTTTGGAACTTACATGGACTTTTGCACATGTTACATGAAAGATTCAAGACCTAGCTTATTTCTCAAAGAGTTTGGTTATACATGTTCAACCACTTTTACTCACTCATTTATTTTTAGACCTGTCCAATTCGAGGTGGGGGGGGGGGGGGGCATTTTTTTTGCTGCACATCAATAAAGCCAGCAACCTTCAACACTTTATTTTTTTATGTCTATATAGAATTGCCATTATGTCCATTTTATTACTGATACTTATGGAGTTTTAGTTTATTTAAATCTGTCCTATTAAACAAATCAGAATATATAAAGTATTTGTAATTCTATTTATATGGAATGTGATGTAATTAAAGTGGGACTTAGGGCTTAGTCAGACGGGCGTTTTTTGCCGCGATTTGCGGATCGCATGACGGATGCGCATCCGCAAATCGCGTGACCGGTGCGCGCAAGTCGCCCGCAAATCGCCCGAAAATCTGCTCCTAGCCGCGTTTCATTAGAAACGGGCCGGAGCTGTCCAGCGCATTGCATTCAATGGAGACGGCAATACAGCCGTCTCCATTGAAAGCAATGCGCTGCGGGCGAGCCCGGGATGAATTGTCGGTAAGGGCTTAAATATATAAGCCCTTACCTGCAATGCATCCTAAAATGTGTTAAAATAAAAAAAAATTGCATTCTCACCTTCTGCCTGCAGCTCCGGGCAGCCGTCCTGCAGTGGGTGTGAAGGGGGTGTGAGTCAGACCAGCCCCCTGATTGGCTCAGCGCTGAGCCAATCAGAGGCATGCCTCACTCACACCCATTCATGAATTCATGAATGGATGTGAGTCAGACCTGCCCCTGATTGGCTCAGCGCTGAGAGGCAGCAGTCACTCACCCATTCATGAATTCATGAATGGGTGTGTGAGTGAAACCGGCCTCTGATTGGTCAGGCTGTGACCAATCAGAGCAGATCATTCAGCAGGCGGGGATTTTAAAGCCCCGCCGGCTGAATAGTGCCGAGAAGCAGTTCAGGAGAACTGACAGCGGCCGCGGCTGGACTCCGGCTGCAGCGGAAAGGTGAGTATACAATTTTTTTTTATTTTAACACATTTTAGCATGAATTGCAGGGAAGGGTTTATATATTTAACCCCTTCCCGACAATTAACCCCGCGCACGCCGGCAGCCCATTGCTTTCAATGGAGCGGCTGTATTGCCGCTCCATTGAATTCAATGGGCAAACATCGTTCTTCTCTGCCACAGCTGTTACAGCTGTGGCAGAGAAGAATGATTTGTCTTCTATATGTTCTCAATGGGGTCGGCGCTGCTGCCGCCGGCCCCATTGAGCGCATATACAGAAGCGAACAGGAATCGCAGATCGCAGATAGGTGCGATCTGCGATTTTTTGTTCTATAATTTTTCGGACGAGCGCATAAAAAGCGCTCATGTGTCCGATACCATTGCGAAGCAATGGTTTTAAAAAATCGCCGGACGCATGCGCATGCGCAAATCGCACGAAAAAACGCCCGTCTGACTAAGCCCTTATGGAAAAAGTAGTAAGTCTAAAATTAAATATAGAAATAATACTAAGAACAATGGGTTAAAAGAACTACTAAAATGACACAATGCTTATTAGAATCATTAGCAATGCTTTTATGTTTAGTTATTAAATCAGAATTTCGAAAAGCGACAGAAGATTTGCTTTGATCAAGTGATTAAATGATTGTGTCTGATATTAAATACAAACTTATTTGGTTGCTTAAATGGACCTTGGAAGAAATATTGTCTTTCTTCGTGTTTTCATATTTGGTTATTTTGAGGTGTTCTAACACACAAAAAAAGCATGCTGCAAAAATCTGGACTGATCAGTATCAATTTGCCTTATGCATGTACAATTTTGCTTGATGCAGAAAGTATAACTGTAGCAACCTTTAACTTGACATTAACCCTTTCCAATCCAATTTGTACCCTGGTTTTCCTAGGGGGCTTACTCTTTTTCTGCCATTATACAACGACGCTATCTGCTGGCTAAAGCCAGTACTGCATGAGGTGACACGTTGGATAGGCTCCAACAGCAGAGAGGCTGGCAATATACATTAAGAGAACCCAGACGGACGTCTTCCAACATTGGAGCTGTACAGCCTTAAATCATAATGTCTTCAGAGGTCAGACAGTGGATTGGAAAGGGTTAAAGATGAATAGAACGCAGTGTGTTAAATGCCACATTAAAGTTTGCTGCATCTGGATGAATCTAGTGTACTTATATAGAGATGCAGCAAACATTAACTTGATATTTAACACATTATAATTTAACTACAATGCAGTAAATTGAGTTATCACGATGTGCCAGCCATGTTAAAGATTGCTAACCTGTAAGTAGGCTTTTTTGGTTAATTTATGTTTTGCTTTCACACAGAGTTTTCTTTGGGTTATCTAAGCTACAGCTGTATATATGTACAAAAATGTGGAGCTTATTTGGTGAAAGAAGGGCCTAGGATATTCTGCCATGCTTTACGCTCATGTCTAACACCAAAGGAAATAGGAATATTGAAAATGGAGCAGATGCTAGCAGTAGACCGCACAAGTGAAACAAATCTTTGGTATCTTTGGTATCATCAACACGATTTAAATTACAAAAAGGAAAAAAGTCAGTGAGGTAGCCTATTCTTGGTTCTCACTAGGAATAGATTTTCTTTTCTTATAACACACATAGTTCATTCTTGGAAGCAGCTAGTTTAAGGGTTCTCTCTCTTTTTTTTTTATTTTTGGTTTGGAATGTTTTTGCATTTTTTCATTTCCCTATAGCTTATAGAAGAAGCTGGAAAAATATAGTTTCTGAAAACAAAAAAATCTTTGGTAAAGAAAACGGGTAGTGTTGTTGTAATGTTTTCCGACATTTACAAACTTTCAAGCCATGATCCATCACTTGTCTACGAAACTTCACTCTGTTGTTTTGGTCAAACAAAATAATTTAGTGCTTAAGTTGTTTTAAATAACAAATATAAACTATACAAGCGCACCTTCTGCGAGGAAGCGGAATAATAAATTAAATAAATAAGTTGCCCTACGACATAAAAATGCCGAAAAAATATTTGTCTCCCCCTTTCATAACAAAATAGTTGAATAACTTAAATAATTTAATTACAGATCATAAAAAGATATTGTAAAATTAAATATTAAATTAAAATATTACATTTTTGGATTTTTTGGGGGAAAAAAAAAAAGTTTTGTTTCTGGAACCTGCATTGTCCCTGTGTGTAACAAAATTTGACTGCTTTGCAAAAAGCAGTAAATTAGGGACAACAAATGTATCTTTAAATCGTTTAACCTTAGTGTAAGATAAAATGAACAACAATTTTTATCTTAAATGTCAATGCAAGAATTGACATAAAATAATAGTATAATAATTATATTTTGGAGTACAGGGAAAATAAGATTAAAATATTGAGTGATTTACGTTAAATTATAAATAATTAAATATATCAATTATAATAAATAAGTATAAGCCAATGTAACCAATAAATTATCACAACTTCAAAAATAATGCTTTTGTGACAAGCAGTTAGCAATTTTCTTTTTGCTTACATGAGAAAGGGTTTTTCTGAGTCTCAATTGCCTTGTCTGTAATGCAGAAAGGACTGTAGATCTCTGTAACACAAGCAGGTTTCAGTATTTTTAGTTTTTTTCCCCACTGGTTTAGTTATTGTCAGGACTTTGGATTTAGCGTTTGTTAAAAGACATTTAAATAAAGCTATTCAACCATATGAAATAAACACATTCCTTTGTTCTTTCATGGATAATTAAACAATACCCAAGATTTCTTGAAAGTTGAACTCATCTTGGCTGTGCCCACGATATTAACTGACAGACTTTGCATAAGATGTTGGGATACTAAACACCATTTCTTGAGGATTCTTAGCTCATGGTTAAAAGAACACTCCAGGAAAAACAATGCACAGTCCAGGCCTTGGAGAGGCAACTTTTGGCCTTCTTTCGAGGTCTGAGTAGTGCTGTGCCTCTACAAGGCCTGCACTAAGTATTACAGACTTATCAATTTTTCCTGTAATATTGGTTAGGTTGGTTTCACATTTGCGGGGGGAATTCTGCTTTCCTGCTCTGTTTGGGGAGCAGAAAAGGAGAATCCCAATGACCAAATAGCTCCGTCTATGGATGGAACCGAACCGTACCGAGCGGATCACATTGACTATGGGGTCCACCGGCTTTCCGCCCAACTTTTGGATCAAAGAAAAGTGCTACATGCAGTGCTTTTTCTTCCAGTATTTTAAGACGCATCTGTGATGAAACTTCGGTCCATAGGTTCCGACACAGATGTGAAACCACCCTCAAGCCATTAGTCATTTAACTATTGACCACACTAGTGTTTTCCAATTGTGACATTTAATATACATTTTTAGGGTATTGGAAATTAATAAAAAACACAAAAATCAATTATATAAATATTATTGAAGACATTTCATCGGTTGAATATATATGATATATTCAGATTAGTATTTGAACATCTCATACTTTCCAACAGGGATGAATAAATAACGTAAATTCTGTAAGCAAAACATCAATTATGTTTGCTGTTGTAAATTATAAATTTTGATTAATAGCTCAAAAAAAAAGAAAAATCCAGCCAACTAATTTTGAAAAAATAATTTAGAAAATTTTGGATTTTTATATTTAACACCTACTTATTAATAATAAGAAACTGAAATGATTTTTGTGTAAATACCATAACAATTTTTTAAAAATTTTCTTTTGTAGGTTCAGTTTATAAATCAGACCTTATCCTAATGCAAATTTAAACCATTAAGCAAGTAAATGATCAATTTTAGTGCTAGATTAAATACAATGTTACACACCCACCCTGAATTACTAACGGACAAGCCATGGGTTAAACATTCCTCAGCCTATAAAATGGCCAGAATCCGTTGACCACATGGACTTTACCCGGGATTAGTAAGTACATTATTAACCTAGGAACAAAACAGCTGCCATCATTGTGTTTATAGAAGTTGTGTTTAGACAAAGCCCATCCCTTTAACAACTATCCCAACATCTTAGGCCTTAAATCTGTTGTCATGAGTTATTCCAAGCGGTAATATACAGTGTGTGGTGTAAAATAAACCATTTTCTTTTTCTTTGTTCAAAAAAGACAAAAGTATCACTAACAAAGCTTACTAGTGGCACTTGAAGCCATGTAGCCATGCAAGAAGACAATTATGAACTGAAAACAAAAAGTTGTGAGAACTCATCTTTGGTATTGCAGCTGTTGAGGTTCATGTCGGTCAATTCCTTGTTCTTTGAAAAAACTGCATAGGCACAAAATAAAGACAATCTTCAACTTTAAGAGGACTAAGTTGTTAGATGAAGCAGCGAGCACATAGTGTAGATTTTCTTTTCTTGGTCGCATTTTTCCTTCCAACCCTTGTAAACCCTTATTTCAGAGATCTGCTTCCTAAGGTGTGTAAGAGGTCTATCCAAACACAGTGTGTTGATACTTTTCCTGACGTGCTTCCTTTCTTTCGATGGAACAGTTTTGTTTCAGAAGAATTAGGTGCAGAAAAAAGTTTCTTTGGTTTCGATTAAGTAGTACATAAAAAAACAGTCTCAAGTGTCTTTAAAGGAACATTATAGCCTTTGGCTTTTGCTTTGGAACACAGACTCGAGTTTTCAAGGAGAGGGCCATCCACTGGTAAAACGTCAACACAAAATATTAGATTTGATTTTGAAGAATGTCTATGAAACGGGAAAGGCTGAGTGCCCAAAAGAGACATTGTATATTTTTGGTTTTCTGTAGAGTAAACTTCCAAAAAGAAAAAAAAAAGAAGGAACATATACTGGAGAGTTGTAAGCTATCTGGTTTTCTGAAGTAATCACAGTACGTTTAGGCTGTAAAACTTTTGGTTTTACTTTTTCTTTGGTTTGTTGTGTTTTTGGTTCTTTGGTGTGTACGGTACCTTCTTCTCCAGATAGAATGAAAGAAATAGATAAATGAAAGACTATTTTGGTGGCACTGAACTAAGACCTGACACAATCTAAGTACTGAAAAAAAAAAGAATTGAAATGCAGATATTTTTTCTTGTAGCTACCCATCTCCGTTACATAGATAGAAATAAAGATCGCTAAAGTGTCATGATGAAACGGCAGAAAGTAAAAAAAGGAAAAAAAGAATAATAAAAAAGTAAACAATATGTCTGGTGATCTACTGTGCAGTTAAGGTGTCTCCTGAGTAACTATTGTATCCTTAAAAAAATGCATAAACCATGGATTATTAAAGATTATGTACTGTAGTAAGGAAATAGAACAAGAGCCAGTGATTGTTTCTTGTATCTCTATAAATGAACGTCCTTTTGTGCTTAACACTGTACTTTTACAATTGTACTTGTGAGGTTTGAGAGAATTGCCTGAAAATAATACGGCTGTAAAATAGATGAAAACATTAGAAAATAAGCTTAAAAAAATAAATGAAAAACATTAAAAATAAGTCTTTGGATTTTTGACATTGTGCTCAATTATGGCCTTTGTGTAAGATGAAAAGAAGAGATGTTTTTGTAGAACTCTTGTGCTATGGATAGAATTGGATGAAACGAGTTATTGTGTTTTGCTGGCTTACATGTTAAACCTGACGCCATGGTCTGTCGAGCATGTGACGTGTTGTAATGACTTGAGTATTATTTGGGGTTTCCAATCAATGTCAAGATGTGGACTACTTGGAAAATGTCGAGAATTACTTTGCTGACCCGGTGGACTCTTCTTACCACCTCCATGGTTCCCAATGGCAGATGAGGCCTACTAATAAGCTTTTTGTTTTTCCCACTTGAGCCCAGTAGAATTTTTCACGAAGAATCAGATTGTCACCAGTGAATGGCCCCACCAATAACAACAAAAATATATTATATATATCCTTTTTTCTCTTTTTTTTTGGGTTAGAATTGAGTTGTGCCCACTAAGAAGCCATTATCCCCCTCATGCTTTGGTACAAGTGCTGGAGTTTGATGAACTTCCCCCTGTACTTAAATCGTCCTGCCATTTTTCCAAGCTCCGCCTCCTGGCATTCATGAAGAAGTTACTGACTGTAGTGAGTTCCAAGCCCAACTGCTGGGAAATAGTGATTTGCATTTCTTTGGACGGGCGCTTGTTTTCTTTAAAGATGGCAAAAAGTGTTCTTCGTTGGAGATCTGTGAAAACTAGGCGGGATTTCTTCTGTGTGTTGTTTCTGTCTTTGTTCGGTTCTTGCTCTTTGCGTTTACATGCTTTGAGAAGGAGAAAAAAAACAACAAAGTATTAAGCTGACAGTAATCACTGGGCTGAGTAATAACTAAAACTGCATTGTAAGTACACGTACGGAATATTGAGAGCTTAGAATGATAAGAATTTGGGGTAAAATTCACATTTCCCATAGAGGATATTGGTCATAATACTGTATATATTATAACTAGAGATGAGCGAGCATACTCAATAAGGCAAACTACTGGAGCGAGTAGTGCCTTATTCAAGTACCTGCCCGCTCGTCTCTAAAGATTTGGCTGCAGGCATGGGTGACAGGTGAGTTGCGGCGGTGAGCAGGGGGGTGCAGAGAGATCTCCCCTCTGTTCCTCCCCGCTCTCCCCCGCCGCTCCTTGCCCCCTGCCAGCACCCAAATCTTTAGAGACAAGCAGGCAGGTACTCGAATAAGGCACTACTCGCTCGAGTAGTTTGCCTTATTGAATATGCTCGCTTATCTCTAATTATAACTCCTTAGGCCTTAGTCAGACGGGCGTTTTTTCGCGCGATTTGCGGATCGCATGACGGATGTGCATCCGCAAATCGCGTGACCGGTGCCCGAAAATCGCCCGAAAATCTGCTCCTAGCCGCGTTTCATTAGAAACGGGCTGGAGCTGTCCAGCGCATTGCATTCAATGGAGCCGGCAATACAGCCGCTGAGCCAATCAGGGGGCAGGTCTGACTCACACCCCCTTCACACCCACTGCAGGCCGGCCGCGCGGAACTCCGGCTGCCGGGAGAGGGTGAGTATATATATTTTTTTTATTTTAACACTTTTCTGGATGAATTGCAGGGAAAGCCTTATATATTTAAGCCCTTCCCGACAATTCATCCCGCGCACGCCGGCAGCCCATTGCTTTCAGTGGAACCTGCTGTATTGCTGGCTCCATTGAATTCAATGGGCAAACATCGTTCTTCTCTGCCACAGCTGTTACAGCTGTGGCAGAGAAGAAGGATTTGTCTTCTATATGTTCTCAATGGGGTCGGCGCTGCTGCCGCCGGCCCCATTGAGCGCATATAGAGAAGAGAACAGGAATCGCAGATCGCAGATAGGTGCGATCTGCGATTTCTGTTCTATAATTTATCGGACGAGCGCATAAAAAGCGCTCATGTGTCCGATACCATTGCAAAGCAATGGTTTTAAAAAATCGCCGGACGCATGCGCATGCGCAAATCGCGCAAAAAAACGCCCGTCTGACTAAGGCCTTAAGATGTAGAATAATTCTGGGCTATTTTAACATGGGCTCATTTAAATAGTGTAAGCGCAAACATTTTGGACATTTGTAATATGTAGAGCTGAGATATCAGACACTCATTCTAGAGATTTCAACTCAAAGGCCATATTGAAATACCAAGTAACTTATGGAATACCTAATGTATTGAAAAAAAAACAATCAATACAAAACTGTTTTAGAAGTAATCAGTACAATCAATAATGTTTTTGTTGAATAAAAAACTAAAATATTCTATAAACGTTTTTTTCCCCACTGCGCCAAAAATTTCCCATCTTTGATCACAAAGTGCTATTGATTATACAAATGCTCCTAAAAGTTACCAATAAACTGTTTTTGATAATGAGGATTTTGAGGTGATTTTCATGTTTCTGATGTCTGATATCCTCTAAGAACTGCTGTGATCTGCAAGGGGTTGTTTTAAAAAAAAGCTAAGACTGCTTTGAAATCATGAAAGAAGTAATACTCATTTTACCGATCTTCTGCCACTTTTGTTCTGATGCGTACCGGAATCCTCCACCGGTTTCTGCTGACACACATATGTGACTGCTGCAGCCAATCATTGGCTGTTCTGGTCCCTGTTTTTATAAACATGTGATTACTGTAGACAATCAGTGGCTGTAGCAGTGTGATTAGTGATTGGGTGCAGTGGTCACATGTCTGTGTCAACAGAAACCAGGAAGTACAAAGACCAGTGAGGAACCCCAGGAGGCATCAGACTGAGCGATTGAGTATTCTTTCTTGTATTATTTTAAAGCACTTTAAGCATTTCTTTTTTATTTTAAGTGGATGGACAACCCCTTTAATTGAATCTCCCTACACCAGATAAATGATGGTATCAGACACTTCCATTAGTGATGTCCAAGTATATAGACAGTAATCTGCACATTTCAATTGGATAACTAATTGGAGCCAAGTCTCCCTTGGAAGCATTTGGAAATTGCCCTCGCCTTGAATATACAAATTACCTAACGTTTCTTCTAGAGGGAAGAAAATAGTCTTTCTAGTGCCAATTAATTTAGGTAGCTACCCTATAAGTCAATCTCTGACCAATAGAACCTTGAAACACAGCTAGGCATCTTAGCCAAGCCAGTGTCCAAAGGAGAGACCCTCATCTTTATACAGCTGTTTCACCGACTTGTAGGGTGACGCTAGGAAGACAGTTTTCTTCCTTATGGAGGAGAGCTAATTTGCATACTTTTTCCCATGCCTGTAACACGTCCTACCAGCCGGGTCTCTTCAATGAGAAGCGGCACTCCTCAAGTGCTCTTTTTGATGAAAGTATATTGATTGTACGCTATACAAACACTTGTACACTGGATATAACAAGCACAAAACACCATAACAACTATTACATCACAAAAATATTTCCATTTCTTTGCCCCATGGGACAGGTTTTTACCAAAGACCATCTCTGCTAATTTTTACTCTCCAAGTAGGTAAATGGCTTGTAAAAGCTGTCTCGTATAAGGTGACCAAAAGACATCAAGAATTAGGGATAAAAACACTAAGACACCATAAACAAAATACCATACTACCAGTTCACTAGGGAAAATCACTTTGTACCACAGGCCATTAGGTGAAGAGGTCACTTGCCCATTGGTTCAATTCATTCATCTCACCATGGACTGAATACAGACCACCAATAGGCAACCAAAGACTGACCACTATCAATGAGTATGATAGTCTTGACAGTCTGGATTAGAATTTCCTAGCTCCTATGCAAACCTTTGGCTTTCCATGTAGTCATGTGTTACTCCCTTCCATCTACCTTCTCTCCTAGAAGGGGACAGCAAGAGCAGAGTAACATGAGTGCAGGATCAGACTACACAAGTTTTGTTTGTAGTCTGAAACCATGGAGACAGATAGGTCTGCATAGGAGCTGTATACACTAAAACGGTAGAGTATTTTTAATCAAGCCTGCATGCAACATAGCTTCATTTTTTAATACTTTAGATGCATTGTAGCAATGAAAAATGTGTAGAAAGGTGAACACAACCATCTGATTCAAATATTTTTAATGCAACGCACATTGAAAAAAGCGTACCGAAGCGGGATCCTGCTTTTACTGCTGTGCTAAACTACGGCAGTTTATTTTTATCAGGCATTTCAGTAATTCAGCTGGAATATGGGGAAGGCAGAGCTTTTAGCCTCTTAGAAATGCTCTTTATGGCTGTTAGTGGATCTCTGGTGCTAAAAGTATATGTTATATAAAGCAGGCATATATATAGACCAAAGAGATCCAATGACTAATGGACTCTTTTATGTCCTTAAAAGCCAAACTTTGCAGTAAAATGAGAATCTCTGGCTGCCAACATTTCCTAATAATGACAACACAGTCACAATCAGTGAACAATTAAAGGACCCCCCCCCCCCCCCCTCCAAAGATATAAACAGTTCTCCTCATTGTATTGGTCCTCTATGCTGGTAACATGTGTTGGGTGACATCCACTAATTGCAGCCATTATATGGACATTGAGAGTATATTCATAAGGGGCAGTATGGTGCAGCAGAGAACCACACCGTTACAGCACCGCTGCAAGGCCATAGATACATTTGTGGTCACACAGTAATAATACGATTCACTGCTACATGATGCCATCTCATATGAATATACCCGGAGGCTCTAACCCAACTTTCTATTGACTTTAAATAAAATAATCAAGAGGAAGATAGGTTCCACCCACGCCTAACAGCTTGCTGGAGATTGGCTAATGAGGAGCTGACAGGCATCTCATTTGCATACCCAGCCACTGGCAATAAACGTGACTAACGATCTGCTAAAGCAGAGTGATGCCAGTCATGTCCCATACAAAACATAATACAAAAGCCTGATAGTATAAGAACAAGCACTTACAGGATTTCATGAAACTGGAGAATTCTGGAGCTGCGCAGTAACATCAAGTATAAATATGGAAAGAAAAGAAATAGCATTAAAACTTATATTAATGTGAATATATGACATAGTATTTACAATCTAGAGCAAGGCTCGGGGAAATGTGGAAATTTTGGGCATCAGCTGATGGCAATAATAATCTGTAATCAATTAAATCAGCTGGTTCTGTCTACACTTTACTGTCAGCCAAAAACCAGTACAGATGCTCTGGAGGGGCAACAGATACCGGTATCTATATGTTATTATATACACTATCCTATCAAAAGTAATGGAAACCCGAGCAGGAATCAAAAATAGTATTTATTTCAATATGTTGAAACTTAGTGGGGCTCGTTTGGCACTAATGACATCAGATACTCTCTGCGCACTTTGTACTAACATTTGATACACCAAGGGTGGTATTTCCCTCCAGTCATCCTGCAAACGTCTGGCAACTTCTCTCAAAGATGCATCAGCTGGTTTACAATGATACAAATGCATCATCATTGGATAGTTGAGCAATGGAAGAATGTTCTATTGAGTGACAAATCACAATATTCCATCTTCAGATCAGATGGAGGTATCTTGGTGTGGTGGGAAACATCTATTGTCTGAGTGTGTTGTGCCAACAGGTAAGTACGGCGGAGGATCTGTTATGCTCTGGGGATGTTTTACGTGACATGGTCTCGGTCCGTTGGTTGTAGTGACAAGAACCATGAACATGGAGGTGAACCTGACATTATAGACAATAATGTGCTGCCGACAATGTGGCAATACTCTGGGAATGGTCAGCCATACTTACAAAAAGGCAACGTGCCTTGTCACACATCAACGCTGTTACACTTTGGTTTGAGGATATGGATGTTCCACAAATGGACTGGCTGCACAGAATCTGACCTGAACCCTACTGAACATCTTTGTGTTGAACTGGCACATCGAGTCAGGAAATATGAGAGAACTTGCCAGACATTTGCAGAACGAATGCAGGGAAATACTAACTGAAGTGTATCAGACATCAGTAGAAGGTATGCGACAGAGAGTATCCGATATCATTAGGGCCACGTGTGTGTATAAATACTGCATATTAGTATATAGCATATACTTCATGACATTGAAAACCCAAATTGTGGGACATTTTAAAGAGGTTTGTCCAGAGTTAGATAAAAGGGTCTGCTGCTTTATCAGAAAGAGTGTCTGTCTGTTTATGGGTTTTGTCTGGTATTTCATCTCGTCTGCATTTGAATAAATGGAGCTGACCTGCAATACCAGACACAGCCTATGCACAAATGTGGTGCTGTTTCTGGAAAAACAGCAGACCCTTTTTTTCCAGTTCTGGACAAACCCATTTAATAGGATTACATCTGAAGACACATACTTACATGAATCCAGTTTGAGTTCAGCAGTGCCGACACCTCTGTTTAAATCTCAGTTCTGACATCAGGTTATTTGGTATCAAGTTTCTTCTCAAGGGCGCTGGCTTAATTATGGAGATGAGTTGAAGAGCCAGCCCCCTGAATGACATCACCAATGAGAGGAGGGGAGAAGAAGCTTGATACCACATGATCCACTGTTGGAACCGGATGGAAGTAGAGGTGTCAGCACCGATGTCCCCGAAACCATTTGAATAAATATGTGTCTTTTGGTAATGCCTTCAAGCTCAGTCCAGAAATGTTTCCAGAATAACAATCCTGCCAAAAATGAGGCTTTAACCAGATATGACATTATATAATATATTTTCCCACCAAAGACTGTTAGGCCTACAAATCTGTGTTGTATGCATGTGTATTAGGGCACCCATGCTCTTCTACAGGCCCATGCCGTACCTCCAATTTTAAATGTGGCATTGCTTATCATATTACAGAGGTATTCTCCCTTGGAGGAGAATCCAAGACCTCACAGAGGGACTACTACAGGTCTGGGGGTACGTTTCTAGGGACTCAACGTGACATTAATTAGGGTCTGTGCTAACATCTTTGCCATATGCATGAACTCCTAAGGCCCATTTAGACACAACGATTATCGCTCAAAAGCCATAATTGTTCTGTCTAAACGCGTGGCAATCATGCACTGTTCGTGCACTATTCGTTCATCGCTGATTTCTAGCAAGCTAGAAATCACTGATGATTTTCTCAGCAGACAGCACTGATAGCATTCTTTCAGCCCATATCCTGCTGGGACTTCTCAGCAGGATACCAGCTGAATGCTCCAAGAACAATGCAGCTGTCAGCGCTCCTGCTGTTTCTTGGAGCTATCAGCTCAGCGGGATACCAGTTTCAAGCTTCGAGAACAAAGCAGCTGTTTGCATATACAAAACAGCTGCTTTGTTCTCTGAATTATCAGCAGTGTCCTGCTCCACCTGCATTTAACTCTTTTAGTAGCTAATTAGCTACTTAAGAGTTATGCAAAGATGATCGCTCACAATTGTCACTCAAACTGTAGTTTGAGCGATTTTTCAGCAATCATCTTTCAGTGACCACCTTTATTCGGTGGTCTAAAGCTCTGCTGACATCTCGTTTTTTTGTTTCTGTCAAGGGTATAAGTTGGGACTATTTCCAAACGCATACCTCTGATTATTAGACAATCAATTGCATAAGTTGGCTATTGACTCTCATAGTATAAAGCATATACCGGGTAACATGCATTTTATTGTCTTGTGCCCCTCTGCATAGAAACGTTTAGCAGACTATGCTTTCCTGCACATAGAAAAAACAGTACAGTAATGCATACCGGCCCACCGACACTCATCTAGTAGACGCTAGATGCAGGGGGGCCAATGGATACATTTAGTGTGTATGCAAGCTACTAACCTAGTTTATCCATTAGCTGTATGCAAAACATCTGTGAGATATGTAGTGACCCTTATCTGTTTCTGTATTTCCCATTCACTACACTATCCTACCAAAAGTATTATAGTCTGGGGATGTGTTACATAGCATGGACTCGGTCCGTTGATTGTAGTGACAAGAACCATGAACACTGTGTAACCTGACATTCTAAATCATAATGTGCTGCCGACAATGTGGTAATACTCTGGGGAAGGTCAGCCATACTTCCAATAAGAGAACGCGCCTTGTCACTGATCCAAAGCTGTTGGTTTGAGGATTTGGATGTTCCACTATTGGACCGGCTACACAGAGTCCCGACCTGAACCCTACTGGACATCTTTTGGACGAACTGGAACGTTTTGCCAGGAAATATGTACAGCATCCATGTTCTTTGAGAGAGCTCTCCAGACGTCTAAAGGGTGAATACAGGGAAATATCACCTGAACTGTATCAGATGTTAGTAGAAAGTATGCCACGGAGAGTATCCAGTGTCATTAAGGCCAAAGGAGCCCCACTAAGTATTAACAAATCGAAATAAACACTATTTCTGATTCTTGCTAACTTTTGGTAGGATAGTAGTGTATGATGGACAGTAAGCTCTCATGAATAGGGATCCCAGTAGTTTGATCAGTAGTGATCATATGTGTTGGCAACTTTATGGGACCTCCCATTGAAGAGTTCCAACTGAAATAGCTGATAACACGGAACAATAGATTGCCTCAATTTTATAGCAACTTGTTGAGGTTTAATGGTTCTACTATAGAAACAAAAAAAGGACCCTAATGAGATTATTTTGCCAACAGTGTAGGCGTCTTCTCGGCCTGATATATCATCTCAGTTGACTTGAGCCGAAGGATGGAGCTCACTTCTTAGTTGACTACATTGATTTATGGCTATAAGTTGACAGGTAAAGGGATAAGAGTTGGGTGGAAATGTTGCACCATGTTTGCTAACAGACATATATATGGAAAGTCCTCGATAATTGCATTCAGCTTCCAGGAAGAGCTGGCCGGTGAGCACCCATTACTATTAATAAATCACTATAGCTTCATTGTGGTGCACATGCTCTCAAGGCTGCGGGGGTCTCTTTAAAATACCATGATAGCTTAAACCTTTCACAGCTAAATGTAAAGTGACCACGTCAGCAGTCTAACATATAGGATGTGCACCTACTATTACCGCACAAGGGCCTTGTAGGTCATCCGTCCCTACAGTAAAAGGATCTCTTATCCAGGATTTTGGCACTTTTTGCTATTGGGATAAAATATCCATAAATAAAGCTGAGATCTCATGGTGATAATAATACACAAGTTTATACGTCATACACCAAAAATATAAAGAACCATATTTTTATTCTCAGGCCCTTGCCCCAAAATCCCCAAATTTCCTGTTGTTTCAAACCCTTCAGTCATCCCCTCATATCATGCTGTTAAAAAAAATCAATGTTAATATCTAGTTCCATATGTACTGCATAGGGTTTGTATGGAATTACAAAAACAAGACTGCTTTTGTTGCATTAACAGCGCCTCACCTGGCCCATTAGCTGTGCCTGGAATTACAACTCAGCCCCATTTGCTTGAACACTGAAATAACACACAGTGATTAGACGAACGGTCTTGCCACCTGAGGCTTTAATTGGTCCCCCCTTGGCCTATAAAGAGGCTCCTTGAGTGTGATGACCTCTTCTTTCGCTTACGTAGAGCTTGTTGGCCACTAGACACCTCTACAATGCAGAGAAGAGATTTCACCCCGTTACCAGAGTCTGAGAGGGGCACATTATTGGGATGTGAGAAGCTGGACAGTCGTATTGATGAATTGTCCCCCACCGGCCGCTCTGCCCAGACTGTTAGGGGGTGTTGGGACCAGTGGATGTGTGAGGACACACACACAAGAAAAATGAGCTCAGGATGCCCTCGACAGACCACCAGTAGAGAGGATCGTCTGATCGTCCAACAAGCACGAGTAGCTCCAACTGTTTCGCTGTCCGCCATCCAGAGACAGGTGGTTACATTGTTACACCCCTGTGTCTGTCAGAACCATTTCCAGATGCTTGGCTGAAGGACACTTTTTCTCATGATGCACATTACACCCACCGTTACCTCTGTAGGTTTCATTTTGTCACTGACGACGGCCGTGTCCATGTCTGGAGACCTAGAGATGAGCACCTCAATCCTGCCTTTGCTATGGAGCGGCATACGGCCCCCTCTGCTGGCGTGATGGTCTGGTGGTCTATCGTATAGGACAGTCGGGTCACCCCTAGTAGTGGTATGAGGGACAATGCGAGCTCAGTGATATGTTCAGGACATCCTGCAGCCACAAGTGTTCCTCTCATGGTGGCTTTTAAGAGGCATTTTCAGAATGATAATACTTGCCACTAATAGCATTGCCACATTTTTGTGGCCTGCGAGCTGCCAAGTTTATAGTCAATAGAACATGTATGGGACCATCTGGGATGCCAACTTCTACAGCCTTCACATGATCTAGAGCAGTGATGGCGAACCTTTTAGAGACCGAGTGCCCAAACTGCAACCTAAAACCCACTTATTTATCGCAAAGTGCCAATACGTCAGGGGGCGGGGCTTATCACGACATATGATTTTACCCCCGTCGTTCTAAAAAGGACAGGGCCGCTTCAAAATAGACAGCGTGCAGATTTTGACTGCTTTTTGGATGCAGAAATACTGCAGAATGTCCTCAGGGGAAATTTCTGTGGAAAATTCTGCAGCATTTCCGCATCCAAAAAGTAGTCAAAATCTGCACGCTGTCTATTTTGAAGCGGCCCTGCCCATGTCCGCCACATGTAAACATTCCCCACCACACAGCAGCCCCAGCGGTAATAGTGACACCCCCCCAGCAGCCCCAGCGGTAATAGTGACCCCCACCGCACAGCGGCCCTTAGCAGTAATAGTGACCCCCACCCCCAGCGGTAATAGTGACACCCCCCAGCACCCCCAGCGATAATAGTGACCCCCACCCAGCAATAATAGTAACCCCCACCCCACAGCGGCTCCAGCGGTGATAGTGACCCCCACCCCACAGTGGCTCCAGCGGTGATAGTGACCCCCACCCCACAGCGGCCCTAGCGGTAATCGTGTCCCCCACCCCACAGCGATAATAGTGACCCCCCCCAGCGGCCCCCAGTGCATTAGGGACACCCCCCAGTGGCCCCCAGTGTATTAGGGACACCCCCCAGCGGCCCCCCAAGTGCATTAGAGACGCCCCCCAGTGCAGTAGTGACACCCCCCCCCAGCGGCCCCCCAGTACATTAGGGACACCCCCTAGCGGCCCCCCCAGTGAATTAGGGACACCCCCTCAGCGGCCCCCCCAGTGCATTAGTGACACCCTCCCAGCGGCCCCCCCGTGCATTAGTGACACCCCACAGTGCGCCTCCCGAGACCCACATACTTACCCCCCCCTCCTGTAAGCTCAGCTCCTCTTCTGGTCAGCGATGGTCCCGGCATGCATATTAACTTTTTCTTCCCCACTTCTGCCTCAATAGGTAATTCCCAGCAACCTGATTGGTTGTTTGGTGAATCAGCCAAACCAAGCAACCAATCAGGTTGCTGGGAATTGCTGATTGCTGCAGAAGTGGGGAAGAAAGTGTTAATATGCTCCCGGAACACATTCTGACACACACGCTGCTGGACACCGCCCCCTCCCGGCGGAACCAAGTAGTAGGAGACGTCGGGGTAGGGGGGAGGGGGATTCCAGCTGCAGACTGAAGTCAGTGTGTGCCGGGATCAGCGCGGCTAGCAGTGCCGTTTGTGAATGCCGGCAGGGGAGCCGCGGCCCCTGCTGGTATTCACAAGTGGTGAGCGGCCGATGTGGCGCGTGCCAGCAGGGAAGGCTCTGCGTGCCGCCTCTGGCACACGTGTCATAGGTTCGCCACCACTGATCTAGAGGCTCAGTTACAGCAAATATGGAGCGATATGTGCAGGATACTATACAAAACCTATATGCCTCCATGCCCGCCAGTATTACACCTTGTATCCAAGGTAGAGTTGGCCCAACAGGGTGCTAGATCCTCCATGCCTGCCAGTATCACATCTTGCATCCAAGCAAGAGGAGGTCCAACAGGGTACTAGAAGCTCCATGTCTGCCAGTATTACACCTTGTGTCCAAGGTAGAGTTGGCCCAACAGGATACTGGAGCCTCCATGCCTGCCCCATCACCTCTTGCATCCAAGCAAGAGGAGGTTCAACAGGGTACTAGAGCCTCCATACCTGCCCATATCACATATTATATCCAAGCTATAGGCAGTACAACATGGTACTAGAGGCTCCATGTCTGCCTGTATAACATCTTGCATCCAAGCAAGACGAGGCCCAACAGAGTACTACAGCCTTGATGTCTGCCCGCATCACATCTTGTATCCAAGCTAGAGGTGGCCCAACAGGGTACTAGATCCCCCATACCTGCCCACATCACATCTTGTATCCAAGCTAGTGGCAGTGCAACAGGGTACTAGAGCTTTTATGCCTGCCTGGATCACATTTTGTATCCAAGGTAGATGCAGTAAAACAGAGTACTAGAGCCTCCACATCACATTTTGTATCGAACCTAGAGGTGGTACAACATGATACTAGAGCCTTCATGCCTGCCTGTATCATATCTTGTATCCAAGCTAGAGTTGGCACAACAGGGTACTAGAGTCTCCATGCCAGCCTGTATCACATCTTGTATACAAGCTAGAGGCGGTACAAAACAGTACTAGATTCTCCATGCCCCCCCGTATCACGTCTTGTATCAAAGCTAGAAACGGTACAACAGGGTACTAGAGCCTCACTTCAAGGAGTAAGTTTTCCACAATAAATGATTCTTTTGCTCTGGATTCTGACAACTCCTTCTAGGGGAGGGATTGTTTTTGACAAAAAGAGTGTACCGTATTACATGTTATATTACTCTAAACTAAATTGCAGCACTTTATGCTAAACTGTATTATATCATATTACATTATGCTATATTATATCACATTATGTTATGTTATATTACATGCTTTGATATGCTATGCTATATTATATTTATGCTCTGCTATTCCATACTATAGTATAGTATATCATATATGATGTATAGCATATTAGTTTATGTTCTGCTACACTATACTACATTATATTACATGCTATACTGTACTACATTAATTTATGCTTTGCTGCACTATGCTATACTATATCATATTGTGCTATACTGTACTAAACTATATTACCTTATTATACTATGCTGTACTATAACATATTACACAATGCTGTGCTATTCCATATTACATCACATTATACTAGGCTATCCTGTGTTATATTGCATGTTCTGCTATACTATATTATTTTATGTTATGCTACATATTATATCATATTGTGCTATACTGTACTAAACTATATTATTTTATCTTATGCTATACTATAACAAATTATATCACACTATATTATGCTTTCCTGCTATACTATATTACTTTATACTATGCTGTGCTACGCTATACTCTATTATATCGTATTATGTTATACTGTACTAAACTATATTACTTTATGCTATATTATGTCATACTACAGTAAATATACACTCTATAAAGATACAGGAACTATCAACATTTTATATGCCTTGCGATATATAGATACATGTATCCAACAGATGACACTTATGCATAGAAGCCATTATTTGGAAAACACTTCCTATGTACCTTCGGCTTATTCTCCGGTGGGGGAGGGGATGAGTAAATGCATGAATTCTGGAACACTCGTCGGTAAAGCATTTAGCTTGGTTACCGTAAGGGGTAATTAATCATAGCATCTTCAAGACAGAGGCTTCTTTGGTTTTCATGTGAGTGATAACATAGCAGTGTGCTTAGCGTGTGTACAAGAAAACACGTGACACCCCCTCCCCATCCCCCACCCTGTACAGAAAGTGCTGGGTCGGCAGGATTGAACACAATAGAGGAAGCCATAGCCCTGCAATGGATACGGCGAGCGAGGGAAGGATGTCGCGCGGCACTTGTGATATCATTTCATTAGGGAAGCCATGTGGATTTCTATGTTGGTATGATCTGTAAAACTGGGTCTTAAAATCAATTTGATTACCTCTCTGAATTAAGTATGCATAACCGAGAGCAATGGAGATCAATATAAATCAGGTTAAGTAGTCCGCTGTGTACAAAACCATTATGTAACGAGAAGCTATCTGACTGAGGATACAAATAAACACATTGTCATGGCTGGCTATGGCATCCGTATTACTGCGGCGACCTGCGCGCTCTGTAGGCGTCCCCATATAGCTTCATGGTAGAATTGATGGGCTAAGTCAATCGCGCTTCGAACACCTTAAACAAGTCTTGAATCGGCTTATAAGGACTAATGCTTGCTTCTACAATCCTTCATCCATGTAGGCTGATGGTACATCTCCTTGTTCATACCGGAGATGTACAGCCATGGAAGTGTGACAATGTGGGGGCTTCATGTGACCCCCTTGTGTGTGCGGCCGAGCATCATCCTGCTGCCTCTTGGAAGCCACCATGAGAGGAACACATGTGTCTGCAGGACGTCCTGAATTTATCGCTGAGCTGTCATTGTCCCTTGTACCACTACTAGGGGTGACTGACTGTCGTATGCGATGGCCCCCCAGACCATCACACCAGCAGGGGGCAGTGTGCCGCTCCACAGCAAAGGTAGGATTGAGGCGCTCACCACGAGGTCTCCAGACACGAACATGGCCGTCGTCAGCACCCAAACTAAACCTGGATTCAAAAAGTAGAAAAAAACCTCCTGCGCTACTATGTCAGATTGATCAGTGGTTTTACTTACTTTGCAGGGGAGACCTGAGGTCCACCAGGTTTCCTCTATATCCAGGTTCACAGATCAGCCAGTCCTCAAGGGATGGAAAGGATGGCTTCTAATGGTTTATTCTACAATACGCGGTTCGAAGGCTACCACTTGCCTTTTTTTTCAAGCGCTATCATATCCACATCAGAACAATTTATAGAACATGGTAGATGGATATTAAGATAACATGATTGGCACTTACCAATTGGCATGTTATCCTGATTTCCTTAATATACCACTAGAAGCCATCCTTTTCATCCCTTGATGACTGGCTGATCTGTGAACCTGGATATAGGGGAGACCTGGCGGACCTCAAGTCTCCTCAGCGAAGTAAGTAAAACCACTGATTATGAATGTGACAAGCATGCATAGTAACGCAGGAGCTTTTTTCTACTTCTCAATCCTACTTTCTATGACCGAGGTTTGATGTCCTTGGTTTCTCCACTGTCGCCTCCCTGCTGGTGGGGATTGGTGCTTGTGACTACTCTTAGAGGCCTATTTGGACCTTTGGTGTGGAGACCTGGCATGTAGACGGGTTCCCCAAACCGTGTAAGTCCACTTCTATCTATTACACTATTTGTTATTCCTTTACATATTGATCCCTCCTTGGAGTACAGATAATTGTATCCATTCTAAACCTGGATTCGTCACTGAAGACAACCTGGTTCCATTCTGTAGCAGTCCAGTTTTGTTGTTCATGACACCACTGCAAACGGAGGCAACGATGGGTGTCAAAGGCCGTACGTGTATTGGGTGCCGTGAGAGCAAATATCCTCCAGCTAACGCCTGGAAATGGTTCCAACGGACGCAGGTGGCTGTAATGATTGCGCCACCTGTCTCTGGATGATGGACAACGAAACAGTTGGAGCTGCTTGTGCTTGTTGGACAATCAAACGATCCCCTACTGGTGGTATATTGAGAACACTTTCATGCATCCACCAGTTGATACGACCATCCAGCTTCTCCTATCTCAATAATGCAGCCTCTTTCAGACTCCGGTAACGGGGTGAAATCTCTTCTCTGCGTCGTAGAGGCGTCTAGTGGCCAACAAGCTCCACACAAGCGGAAGAAGAGGTCACTACACACAAGGAGCCTCCGAGAGCCTCTTATAGGCCAAGGGGGAAACCACTTTTACAGCATTAGATGGGAAGACCATTTACCTTCTGTGCACAAAACAGCGCTAAAATATGGTCGTCTGAAGAAGCCCTTAGGGTGGATTTACACAGGCGAGTGCCATATCAGTCTGATAAACGCAGACCGATGTCACACATGCCAGCTTGTGATTTTTTTTACGCAAGTGTGATGTGTTTTGCTCTCATAGAAAAGAATGGGCGATTCTAAAACAGAACACGCTGCAACTTTTCTATCTCGCCACATCTCTGCGAGAGAAAAACTGCACGTGTAAATAGACCCTTTTAAAGTAATGGTTTTTTTCCCAATGTGATTTCTGTGCATCTCGTAATGCACAGAAATCATGTGAGAAAATCGTTTCACACGGGATGGAATTACATCGCAGGACGCAGCCAAATCCGCAGCTGCAGAATTCCCCATTAAAATCTGCAGGTCTAACTGCGACTTTTGATACAGAATTGCAGGCGGGTTTTAAGCCATTTTTAATTCCGCACAGAATCCGCAGGTAGCCGGCAGATTTTACCACAACTTGCGGTGTGTGATGCGGCCTATCCCATCCTGTGTGAAAAGTCCCTGAGTGGGCATTCACAAGGGTGAGAGTGAGTTCCGTCTGACACTCTCCGATGCAACCTGCATCCTACAGCACATGGACACCCCGTTCATGGGAAACCGCACATCAGCAAGTTCTATTCTCGTAAGAGACTTGCACAAAAATGGAACATGTGGCAATTGTTCTCCTTTTCACAGTATTAGGTCTCATCACACGAGCATTTTTTTCGCCCACGACTAGGTGCGTGAAAAGGGCACTTCTAAAAGAACCAATGGGTTCCTATAGATGAAAAAATGTTTGTGTGACCGAGGCCTTACTGTGAGAGAGAAATTGCCCATTGCAAATAATGGGTTGTATTTTCGTGCAAGTGTTCTGATCTTGCAATGCACAAAACTCACAGATTTTTTTGTGAATGCACCCTAAATGCACCCTTATACTACTGGCTGTAGATCTGCCGCAATAATCTCTCAGTTTTCTTTGTACGTTTTCCGGCAGTTCAGCAGACGGAGGCAGGAGAACATCTGCTATATCTGCAGAGAAATCTGCCTCAACCACAAGAGAAAAAATAGGTTTAATTGAATCGGTTCTAGTGCAGGAATTACAATTAGATCTCCACCATTGTGTAAAAGTGCGGAGTAATTAAGCTAATCTGATTGCTCAATTAGAGCAATATACAGCCGGCTGCAGAGGATGTGATGTGGAGGGAGGGTTATCTAACCCAATGAGAGCCATCAAGTTATTGAGCCGGACCATTCTTGTGGGGTAAAATAAAACATGCGAACATTCACGATATTGAGCAACCGTCACACGAAATGAAGGGGGAACTATTACGCAGTTAATAGAACTTGTTACTATGTACATTGAATGGACACTTTATTAGAAACCTTCATCTAGTAGCATCGTGGCGTAGATTCTACTAGGTGATGAAATTGTTGTGCAGGAATATCGGCCCCAGCGGACAGGAAGTTTCTTGCAGATGCCACAAATTACATGAAATACTAACATGTTCTGACCAGCTGACTGGAAGGGGTCATCGATTCCTGCTGCTTGCACCAAATTCTGACCTTCCATCAGCACGGGGCAACAGAGATCCGGATTCATCTGATCTGGTGATGTTTTTCTGCTGCTCAGGGATACAACTTTTGCGCTCTTTTCCCTACTGGAGTCTCCCTTTTCTGTTTCTCTTAGACAGTAATCACAGCATATGGGAAAAGAAACTCTAAGCTGCGGTAAATTCCACACCAAAAGCGGCTACATGCAGATTTTGTTGCGAAACTGAAAATGCCTTAAAACCCACCTGCAATTCTGCATCAAAATTTGCAGTTAACATAAAATAGTAATATAGTATGCTAGGCTGAAAAAAAGACAATGTTCCTTCAGTTCAGCCTGTTTCCGACCCCCCATGTTGATCCAGAGGAAGGCAATTTACCCCACTCTGGGGGAAAAATTCCTTCCCAACTCCATAATGGTGGTCAGAATAAACCCTGGATCAACACTGTTCAGAGAAGGTTCCTTCCTGATTCCAAGTCTGGCAGTCAGACGATCCACAAATCAACAACCCCGCTGTTACCTAATGTCTATATCCTGTAATATCCTTCCGCTCTAGAAAGACATCTAGTCCCCTCTTAAATTCCTCTATGGATTTTGCCATCATCACGTCCTCAGGCAGAGAGTTCCACAGTCTCACTGCTCTTACAGTAAAGAACCCCCTTCTGTGTTGGTGATGAAACCTGCTTCCTTCTTCTAGATATAGAGGATGCCCTCTTGTTACCGTCACAGTCCTGGGTATAACGAGATCATGGGAGAGATCCTTGTATCGTCCCCTAATGTATTTATACATAGTTATTTGATCGCCCCTTAACCGTCTTTTTTATAGGGTGAATAATCTCAATTTTGATAGTCTCTCTGGGTATTCCAGTCCCCTCATTCCATGTATTAGTTTAGTTGTCCTTCTTTGTACCCCCTCAAGCACTGCAATGTCTTTCCTGAATACTGGTGTGGGAGTACAGTTAGACCCGCAGACTTCGGTGTGGGATTCCACAGCTGCAGTTTGGCTTTCTCCTGCAACATAATTCCGGCTGTCGGAAAGGTCCCCAAAGAGACCTTTACACGGGCGATTAATCACTGGAAATAGCAAATTCAGGCGATAGTCATCCTGTGTACACCCGGCGGCCGACGGGGCACCGAGCGATAATTCGCTCACTAGTCGTTCGTTTTCAGCTCTTCTTTAAAATTATCATTAGTTGATGAATTCTAATTATCATTGAATTATAAATATGGATGAAGTTATAGTGAGCTTTCAAAGCTACTCAGGATTCTTCCTCAGGCATAATGAAACAGATCCAAAGAGGCATGCATATATATACACATACTTATGACAAGGCACAGACATGGATGTGATATGCCATGCAAAGCGAACGGGCAGTGAACAGATGTACTAAATGTTGACCATGCGTGGGAGGAGTGTAGAAATAAGTAATAAGCACCTATCAAAGAAAAGTAAAAGTCGCTACCATGTGGGTGCATGATGTCTTGTGTAAATGCTCCCAACAATTCGCCCGACAACAGTGAAACTGAAGAACAACTGTTGTTCAACCACATCTAGTGATTATTTAGAAGAAAGTCGCCCCTTGTAAAGGTACCTTAAATTTCTCACTTACTTAGTGGGGGGTAACGGTTCACTCAACCCCCCAAATCAGTGAACCATCACCCCCCAAGTGAGAAATTTACTCTCTTTGGCCCTTTAAGTGCCATTATGAGAGCTAGTTTACATTTTCTTTTCCCATATCCTGTGATTCTTAAGTCCGGACCAGTTGGATCTCTGAGACAAGACCAGTATGCTCTCCTGCTAGGATGTCCACTTGTGATGGTGGGATCGGCTGAGAAAGTCATCACAGGTTAATTGCTATAAGGCTTCCAGGGATTTATGGTCTAAGGAGTTTGTTCTGGCATTTCTGTCACACCACATGAGTCCTACCCTTATTATACCAAACAAATTTGCATATTTTCCAGTTGCAGCACTGTCTTTGAAGTTAAAGGGGTTGTCCCGCGCCGAAACAGGTTTTTTTTTTCAATAGCCCCCCGTTCGGCGGGAGACAAACCCGATGCAGGGGTTTAAAAAAAAAGGATAGTACTTACCCGAATCCCCGCGCTCCGGTGACTTCTTACTTACCTTGCGAAGATGGCCGCCGGGATCTTCACCCTCGGTGGACCGCAGGTCTTCTGTGCGGTCCATTGCCGATTCCAGCCTCCTGATTGGCTGGAATCGGCACACGTGACGGGGCGGAGCTACGAGGAGCAGCTCTCAGGCACGAGCGGCCCCATTCAGAAGGGAGAAGACCGGACTGCGCAAGCGCGTCTAATCGGGCGATTAGACGCTGAAAATTAGACGGCACCATGGAGACGAGGACGCTAGCAACAGAACAGGTAAGTGAATAACTTCTGTATGGCTCATAATTAATGCATGATGTACATTACAAAGTGCATTAATATGGCCATACAGAAGTGTATACCCCAACTTTGTTTCGCGGGACAACCCCTTTAATACTGTATTTCTTAGACAGTAATGGTGCTGGAATTGGGTTATCTGCTGTTATAGCTCATCCGTGCTAAGGAACGACAAGTTGTACATTCCAACATAATTTCTGACATCCTCCTTTGACCCCTTTCAGCAACAAGTTGTTTCCATCCACAGAATCCTCTTTTGCTGGACATTTATCCTCAGTCACGCCATTCTCGGTATACTCTGCACACCATTACACAAAAAAAACCACGCGGTTGGCAGTGAGATCCTGGCCCCGGCTACTCTATCAATGACCAGGTATTGTTGAAAGTCGCTCAGATCGCTGGATCTTCCCATCTAATGCGGATTTCCACTAAAACTGAAACACGGAAAACTTGTCATGTGATTTTATGCTGCACTCCGGGGTCATGGGGAGAATTTCCATACAGGGAAGCGCCAATCGTTAAAGGGGTGATCTTTAATAAAGTTATTCAGTGTATACGGTAATTGCGAGATTTCATGAAAAACCAACCCAATAAGGATAATTTAAAGGTACAATGTCACCAAAAGTTTTTTTATTAATTAAAAACAGATAGAGAAACATTTTCCATTTTTCTAATCTGTCTTTATTTTTTATTCTATTGTCTATACCTGACGGGGCGGCCATCTTTCCTGAACTGCATCTAACCGCATTTCGGCCTCTTTCACACGGGCGATATCGCTGCTATGTACACATGATTTTGTAGCGTCGGTGATCCTTTTTTCTTCGTTGTTGCTACCTGCAATTTTCTTGCATGATTTTATAGCGCATGCTGCGATTTTGTAGTCTCACAATGTAGCATTCTACAGAACATCGCTCATGTGAAAGAACCAATTGGAAACCATAGGCTTCTCATATATGCGATTTGTAGCGATGTCGCATTGCTGCAAAAGCGTGCAATTTTGTAGCCCCTGTGAAAAAACCTGAGGCTTCATTCACATGAGCGTATATCGGCTGCACTTTCACGGCCCACGCTGCCCATCTGATGCATTGGTTTTAGCCTGACTGCTAAACTCCCACCCCCTTCCCTCGTCCTCTCCGTCCCTTGCCGGCTGTTTGCAATGGGAGGGGGTGGGATAGGGCAGGAGCTAGTTGCTAAGCTCCCACCCCGTCCCGCCCCCTCTCTGCCCCTTGACAGCTGCCAGCAATGGAAGGGGGCGGGGCAGGGTAGGAGCTTAGCAACTAACTCCCGCCCCCTCCCCTTGCTGAGAGGTGACAAGGGGGTGGAAAGGGGGAGGCAGTTTAACAGCGCTGAACTGTCTCCCCTTGCCCGACGGAAACCCCGGGCTTGGCGTACACTCAAAAGAATGGGTCTGAGATTTGTGCGTCTCGCAACGCACAAATCTTGCACGATTTTCTCACCAGTGTGAAGGCCCCCTTAGGGAGCTGACTACTGCAAAGTTTTCTCTACAGATCAGGAAATAACAGAAATCAGGAAATAACAGAATATAATTAAGCTCTGTTGTCAGTTTGCAAAAAACAGGATTTTAGGATTAAAAAAAAAAAAAAACTTGATAGAAAAAAAACACTAAAAATTCTTATAAATGTTTAGCACAAAAGTGTGATTGTATAATTATAATTATAACTAGACTGACCCCGATGTTTGCTACGCGAACATAAAATGTTTCAAAAATGGTGGCTGTGAACTTCTAAATCTACTTGGTTAGGTGATTATTTAGAGGGTCACTTTGTATTTGGAGTACCTATCTAATATAAAAAGCCTACAGGTCTCTCTCTGTTTGTCTGTCTTTCTGTCTGTCTCTCTGTCTCTCACTCTGCCTGTTTCTTTCTCTCTGTTTGTCTATCTCTCTCATTGTCTGTCTCTCTGTCTGCCTCTCTCTATCTGTCCCTTTCATTGTCTGTCTCTCCCTCTGTCTCACTTTCTTTTGTCTCGGTATCGCTCTGTCTCTGTCTGTCTGTCTCTTTCTGTCTCTCTCTGTCTGTCTGTTCCTTTTGTCTGTCTCTCGTTCTCTCTTTCTGTCTCTATAGTTCTCTCTCTGTCCCTCTATCTCTCTCTCTCTCTGTCTCTCTATCGCTTTCTCTGGGTGTCTCTATCACATTCTCTCTCTGTCTTTCTATTGCTCTCTCTGTCTATCGCTCTCGTTCTGTCTGTCTATCGCTCTCTCTCTGTCTGTCTATTGATTTCTCTCTGTCTGTCTATCACTCTCTCTTTGTCCTTCTATCACTATTTCTCTGTTTCTCTCTGTCTCTCTATTGCTATATCTCTCTATTTGTCTCTCTATTGCTCTCTCTGTCTGTCTATTGCTTGCTCTGTCTCTCTACACTCTCTCTGTGTTTCTCTGTCTCTCTATTGCTCACTCTCTGTCTGTTTCTCTCTGTTTCTCTATCGCTATCTCTGTCTCTCTATCGTTCTCTCTTTCTGTTTGTCTCTCTATAACTCTCTCTATCTCTGTTTCTCTATCATTCTCCCTCTGTCTGTTTCTCTATCGCTCTTTCTCTCTGCTTCTCTATTAATCTTTCTCTCTGTCTCTCTATTGCTCTCTCTATCTCTGTCTCTCTATTGCTCTCACCCTGTCTGTCTCACTATTTATCTCTCTCCTTCTGTCTATCGCTCTCTATCTGTCTCTCATATCGCTTTCGCTCTGTGTTTCTATCACTCTTTCTCTCACTGTCTCTATTGCTCTCTGTCTCTCTATCGCTCTTTCTCTCACTGTCTCTCTATTGCTTTCTCTCTCTATCACTGTCTTTCTGTCGCTCTTGGTTGGGCAGTATATGGTGCAGCTTAGCAGTGTATTCCGTGTTGCTTAGCAATGCTTCACTCATTCCAGCGCATGCCTGAAGCTCAGCAGCGCCGCCTATAGACTTAACATTGTAACTTTCAACCCGACTTGAATGTATTAAACTCACATTTGATGATTTTACGGCACTGGTGAGCATGTGTGTCATCTAATGACACCAACATCACACAGCAAAGGTACAGCAAAAGGGTCAAAGTGTGGTGCAAGAAAAAGCATGTAGGCTTATTCATATTAGATAGGTCATTTTTTGATGAAACCTTCCCTTAAAGTTAGCAATAAAAATATCTTCCTATCATAATTTCTATTTTCCAGGGTTGCAGCATCAGGAAATGTTAGCGGACCACCGGAGTGGTTTAGTGACCCCTGAAGTCCTGAAAATGTTGTCCTCACTATAGCCTAATGGAGCTCACTAAACATTTCCAATGTTGAGCATTCTCACGCACTCTCTCCCAGGAAGCCGGCTAGCCTGAATGTATTTCTGGAGTGTACAGGGTGTACATAGAATAGAGGGGAGGTGGGCACAGAGCAAGGAATAGAGGGGGTTCGCTCCTATAGCGTATGCCACCACAACATCTTCGGCATGACCGTAAGCCAGTAGTTCCCTCCATTTTGGCTAATACTATGGGGTCTGTGAAGAGCGTTTGTACTGTTCAGGGCCACACAGCCATGGAGTATGGGGAAGAGGCTACAGGCCCTTCTACCAAGGCTGATGATTGGACACATCGTCCCATCTGAGTATGACCCCCGATCAGCCAATGAATGAGAAAACGGTCGTTTATTGGCTGACTGGATCTTCTACGTGGACAAAAAAATCTTGCTTGTCGGCAGCACATCTCCTAGTGTAAACTAGGGGATTTGCTGCCAACAAAAACTATCTGTATGGGGGCAAACAAAAGTATTACCTCTTTTAAGACAGAGCCCTTTTTTTAGATTTCTTCTCATTTTCAAAAAATCATAACTTTGTTATAAATGTATTTGTCCGTTGACGACGCTGTCTGAGGGCTTGTTTTTTGCGGGATGAGTTGCATTTTTGAATGGTACTATTTAATGTAACATATAATGTGCTGAAAAACTTTTAAAAACTTATAAGTGGAATGAAATGGGAAAAAAACACAATTTCGCCATCTTTGCAGGGTATTGTTTTTATTGCGTACACACTGTGGCAAACATAACATAACGTTATGCTATGAGACCGTATGATCACGACGATACCAAATTTATTTAATTGTTTTTTTTTCCTGTACTACTTTTAAAAAATAAAATATATTTTAAAAATCATGTATATTTTCTGTCGCCATCTTCTGACCGTCATAACTTGTTTCTGTCGATAGGGTTGTGTGAGGGTTTGGCTTTTGTGGGACAATCTGTGGTTTCTATTGGAACAATTTTGGAGTGCATATGATGTTTTGATTAGAGATGAGCGAGTATACTCGCTAAGGCACATTACTCGAGCGAGTAGTGCCTTAGCCGAGTATCTCCCCGCTCGTCTCTAAAGATTCGGGGGCCGGCGCCGGTGACAGGTGAGTTGCGGCTGGGAGCAGGGGGGAGCAGGGGGGAGAGAGAGTATCTCCCCGCTCCCCGCCGGCCCCCGAATCTTTAGAGACAAGCGGGAAGATACTCGGCTAAGGCACTACTCGCTCAAGTAAAGTGCCTTAGCGAGTATACTTGCTCATCTCTAGTTTTGATCACTTTTTATTACATTTTTTCTTGGAGGCAGGGTGACCAAAAAAGCTAAATTCTTACATTGTGCATATTTTTTTCTGACAAGTTCACCATGTGGGATATTTAATCAGTCATTTTGGTAGATTGGATTTTTGATGCGGCAGTACCAAATATGTTTTGAGCTTTTTTGTTTTGATTTTTTTATTATGAATACGGGAACAAGGGGTGTTTTTGAACTTTAGTATCCTTTATCTTTTATTATAACAAAAAACTTTATCTTCCACTTATTTTTCCTTTTTTTTGTAGTACCAATAGGAGACTTAAACATGCTTATACCACATACCACAATACTTCAGTAATGCAAAATTTATGGTATTTCTGCCGGCATCCTATTAGGACAGACAAGTCCAAATAGGTAGAAATGCATGGCAGACCAAGGGGCCTTCAATCCGAACAGCACCTCATGATCTCATCAATGGAGGGGGGGGGGGCATTCGGGACACGCAAATCCCACTTGGGTCAACAGCCATGATCCACATCAGAACTGATCGTGGCTGTTTCCAGCACGTTTCAAAAACAGCTGGTACCCGCTGTGTATGGAACGGGATTGGCTTCCAATCAAGCTCCATACTAATCCCGACACATTGGAAGGCATAGTTGTGTGCCCAAAAGCATCAAGGGGTTAACAATTGTTTGTCCCTCTACTCATCTTGCTCCACCCATAAACACTCCCAAACCCAGTAGAAAGGCCTCGTTTTATGCAAATGTTCATTAGCACCACCACTGTCATAGTCTGGCCATAGGAAAATCCAATGAAAAAAGAGACTATTTTTAAAAATTCCAGTTTCTAACAATTTTATGGCCCCTACATAATTAGCACATTTGCGTTAGGGCTCCTTTAAGGCTGTAGACTGTGTTATTTGTTTTGTTGAAAAAAGATGGAAGCAAACTGAAAGCTTTCCTTGAAAAAAAATTTAAAATCTATTGCAATCAAAAGAGGAAAAATGGAAATATTTAATTCCATTTTAATTGAGTTTTTCTACTCCAAGTACTGAACCGAGAGATGAAAAGCCCTAATGGAGCCAAGTTTTGCTTTTGAGAAAGATACCAATTTATTCTCATGTCAAATGAAAAATAATCCTTCCCAACATAAATATGGAAATTCTTACACATTTCTGCATCAGTTACCCATATCTGATCAATATAATATAAACAGCTCTCGATATCAGGCTTTTCAGAAACCTGACCGCATCCAGAGAAAGTGCTATAGTCTTACAGCTCTCACAGGCACAACACACTTTTTCTAATGTCTCCAACTTTCAGCCCTAAGCAAAATTGGCAGCTTTTTCTAATTCCCCAGGATTTCATAGCATGTGAACGAAGCAGCTCTACAGTATATTGTGAGTGAAGCAGCTCTTTCTCCCCTCTAACAGCAGGAGTCTCAGCACCTTATCCATTCCCCAAGCCAATCAGATCCATGCAAACTTATTCTTGTCTGTCTAAATTTAGCCATGCACATTATGGGCTACTCATGTTTCAGCCATCCATCAAGCATACTGTATACATTTTAAAACATATTTCTTGACGTACCCGTAGCATTTGATCTCCCATATGTTTATGTATGTTTAGATTTTTGTTTGACAGAAAGGCCTAGCATTCCACTCTTTTTTGCTAGACCCATACTTGTCTCTTACATTACAGTCAATCGGAAATGTAAAGCTTATTATGCTTTTGTTCTCAAATGCCTAAAAAAAAAAAAAAAATTACAAAAGATTTTATACTGAAAACCGTATAATTTTTATTATGTGAAATTGGACACAAACATATGGAAACATTTAAAGTACCGGTAAAAAACATACATTTAGACGTATCCTCTTAATTACTTGGCCCTTTTTCCCCCATTTTTGATTTTTCTACCCACATTCAAAGTATCATAACGCTTGTAGTTTTGTATTGACATAACTGTATGAGGGCTCGTTTTTTACGGGACATGCTGCATTTTTCGATGGTACTTTTGATATACCATATAATGTTCTGAAAAACTTCTGAAAAAGTAAAGTGAAATTTAAAAAAAAAGGTATTCCACCAGCTTTGGGGAATATTATTTTATGGTGTACACACTGCAGCAAAAATGACATAACTTTATTGTCTGTAAGATACCGAATTTATAAATTTTTTTCTTGGAAACAGAGTGACCAAAAAAAACCACAATTCTGACTTTGTGTAATTTATTTTCTGACCATGTTCACCGTGCGGGATAAATAATGCATTACTTTGATACTTCGAACTTTTACAGACGTGGCGATACAAAATGTATTTATTTATTTTTATTATTAATTGGGGAGGGGGTTAAACTTTTATTACCTTTTATTTTTTCTAATAATTAATAAAATGTTTTTGAAACTCATTTTCACATTTTTTTAGTATGGGGACTTGAATCTGTGATTATTTGATCACTCCAAAGTAATTATATAGCATTGTGACAGACACTCTATCAAGATGTGCCATAGGCATGCCTTGATAGGCAATCAGTCAAGGCAACACTGGGGGCCTTCAGAAGGACCCAGGCTGCCATGACACCTGCACGGCTCCCCCGATCTCACCGCGGGGGGGCTGTGCGGGACCCCTGAACGATGTTCGGGGGATTTAAATGCCGCTGTCAGAATTGACAGCGGCATTTAAAGGGGTCATAAACAGCAGACGCCCGCACTGTATGATGTGCCATAGGCATGCCTTGATAGGCAATCAGTCAAGGCAACCCTGGGGACCTTCAGAAGGACCCAGGCTGCCATAGTAATCAAACTGCACCTCACGATTGGGGCATTTAAAATCTGAATTGACAGTGGCATTTAAAGGGTTAAAAGCTGTGATCAGTGTTCATGCTGACCATGGCTGTTGTTGGTGTCTGCAAGACAGCCAACACCTGCTGTGTATGCAGCGGGATCCTCTCAATTTCACTCCATACAAACCCTGTATGCCCATAAATGTATGTCCTGGGGCTTGAAGGGGTTAAATTCATTGCCATCAGCTAACTAACTAATGTATGTAGGGGTATCTTTTTCAGAACCTATGCATACTTGGCCAAGCCGAATATGTATGTATACGGAGGAGGCGATTTACCATGGAAGGTGATAATAGAGTTGACCATACACCTTCAGTAGCTTTTGTTCGAACTAATAGCTACTGCAGTTGTATGGTCTCCTTTATTATCACCTTCGATGGTAAACCAGTTCTAGTTTTGGTATTGATAGACGGTGGAAAAGAATGAATGGGATATACTGGGCTTTAACTCTTGATGACGTATCCTCAGAATAGGTCATCAATAGTTGATCGGCAGGGGTCCACTGCTCTGGATTCCCATTGGTCAACTAATCGCTGGGCCCACTGTCAGTGTAGCAGGATGGGATATCATCATCGGTGGTCAGGGCCAAAAGTATAATAGAAGACTATGTTCCCACCGAAATCAGTGGAAGTGCTGCCTCCTATTACACTTCCGTCTCTGACCCAACGAAGAAGCAGCACACCCACTGATTTCAGTGGGAACGAAGCCTTCTATTTAACTTTTGGCCCTGACCACCAATGACGACGTCCAGCCTGCTGCACTAACAGCGGGCCGGATGATCGGTGGGGATCTAGAGCAGAGGACCCCTGCCAATGAACTATTGATGACCCAGTATAGATGTCTCTACACATTCCATTGGCTGGCAACAGTTTTTCCTAACGTCCTCATATACATGCTCGCTTGAAGGAACAAAGGAAATCCAATTGCTGTCAGGTAAACCTGGGACGCCCCCATACACATTAGTCAGCCAATCCCACTGAAACTGACAGGTTCCTCTAATATGTATATTTATTTTATAATCAACCTTTTATGAAATATTCATCCAAATTGTCACTTTTACACCAGATCTTGGTTGTGGGAACCTTATTGATTGCAATACGCCATCAGTCTACAATGAAGAGGCGGCTACCCAAGTAGGTTTGATCTTACGTCTTAGGTTCCAGTCTAGGGGAGTAAAATCTGACAATCTTATTTGCTCACAATGAAAAAAACAAAAATTTTCATATTTTCCTACATGTTTCAAATTAAATAGTTCTTACTCATGGTATGCCTTTGCTAAGACCTGTTTAGTTTGAAACGCGTAGGCAAAGCAAGTGAATCGGTGGTCTGCCAGCCACCATTGTTGTTTTTATCGTGAGCAAATAAAGTTGTTGGATTTTACTCTTCGGTCTGGGAACTTTCTTCTCCTATCATTGCAACCACAGATGAGCCAGCATTAGTCCAGATGGGAATTAACTTCTGAGGGGGGGTTATTTTCAATACATCTGCACATGCATATGAGGTATTGGATTTTAGGTTTCATCTTAGTAAATCCTTAAATTGCTTTTTACAACCCAATTAAGCAAGTCTGTAATAAAAAAGGATGTTAACAGCAAAATGACCAGTCTAAGCTTATGAAGGGGAAGAACGGTAAAAACGATTCAGTTAAAAAAAAATGCATATTTTTAAATGCTTCTGATGATAGTGTATTATATATTGATAGCATAAATCACCCACTGACCCAGCAGCATCAGTGACCCTGACATGATGAATGGATACCATTGTTTTATCAGAGATATCGGCTTTCTCCATAACTGATCATTATATTAAATGCTTCAGTAAATAGTCAATGACCCAAATATCGCTGTAGCCCCTCTTATGACCCCTTCCCAATTCCAATTTACACTACTGAACTATAGACAATATATACATAGAACTACAGTAGTAAGACAAATCGCATTATAGCACAGAGGTTCATTTACTTTTCCTCCCAGCATTGCGGATGATCAGCTAATGTGCTGAATAACACTAAAGCTGTTTGTGTATTATTAGTTACATTTAGAGATGAGCGAATGTACTCGGATAGGCACTACTCGTCCGAGTAATGTGCTTTATCCGAGTATCTCTCCGCTCGTCCTGAAAGATTCGGGGCGCTCCGCTGCTGACAGGTGAGTCGCAGCGGGGAGCGGGGCAGAGCGGGCGGGAGAGAAGGAGAGAAAGATCTCCCCTCCGTTCCTCCCCGCTCTCCCCTGCAGCTCCCCGCTCCGCAGCGCGTCCCGAATCTTTCAGGACGAGCAGAGAGGTACTCGGATAAAGCACATTACTCGGACGAGTAGTGCTTATCCGAGTACGTTCGCTCATCTCTAGTTACATTGTGTCTGTATTAGGGCCTCATTCACATGGGTGACTTTGCGCAGCTAACTTACATGCGCAGCAAAAATTGACTATTAGAACCAATGGTTTCCTATGGAAACATTCAGATGAAAGAATGTTAGCCGTGCAAAAAAAAATCACACCTAAAAAGATAAGACATGAGCAACTGAAATTCCCTGCTGCATGAAAAGATAGGACCTGACCTATCTTTGGTGTGCAAAGCGTAGAAGCTTCCATGGACTCTTATGGGAGACTATGCAAGGCAGCTGACAAAGGGAGAATAAGGGATTCCCAAGCAGCATGATGCCGGTGTTCCCCTGCGGGGAAGATTAAGAGCTTTCCCAGTAGCCTGATGCTGGGGTTTCTCTGCAGGAAAAAAGGAGGAATTCCCCAGCAGAAGGGGAATCCCTCCATCTCCCCTGCAGGGTAACCCTGGCATTGCGCTGCTGGGGAATCCCTTAATTTCCTCTACAGTCGAACCCCGGCATGATGAGATGAAGGGGGTCCCAGCGAAGAAGGGAAGCCCTGGGGGAACCCCCTTCATCTCCACGGCAGGACTCCTGCCATCTCTCTCTCTTCAGCAACACATCTTATCGGCCAGTCCTGGTCGTGTCAACTCCCACTGGAGTTGATTGCCTCCCGATTGTTTTGAACATTTTGCCCCCCCCCCCCCACTTAACGCTCATTGGTATCCGAAACGCATAAATATGTGTGAGTGATCCTTGACTGAACAGTCCCTGCTGGTCTATGAAAGAGCACTCACGTCTCCGGTCTCCGACTGGCCTTGGAAGCTGTTCACTTGAAGAACGCTCGCACATGTTTTTGTGCCTTCAGTGGACTCAGGCACTGATAAGTGGGCATTAAAAAGGGGGCAAAATTTCAAATACATGCCCGCCAAAGAACTTCACACTCTGTAGGTAGTTGGTGATTATTAGCGGTATAAAAACGTCTGGTCAGCAAAGATAGGACATCGATGGCCAAATACGCCGACCGATGTTTTGACGCGTCCAGAAAAGATAGGTCTTGATCTATCTTTCGGCTGCAATCATCTGGCGGCTCCCATAGGCTTATATGGGAGCTGCCGGGAAAGGGAGAGGAAGGTAGTTTAGCAGCGGCTAGCGCTGCTGAACTATGTCGGCTGTCTCAATTTAAATCATAGACACCATACTGAGCATTTCTCCCGACCGAAGGAATTCCGGGCTGCAAATGAAGAAAATGAGCGTGACAGCATGCAGGGTGCAGTTTAAAATTGCTTTTATTCCTCCAAACCGCTAAGACATACCACGTTTCGACTCCTGAGAGTCTTTTTCAAGTGATTGAGTCACTTGAGGAATAAAAGCAATTTTAAACTGCGCCCTGGATGCTGCCACGCTCATTTTCTTCATTTGGAACAACTGTGGGATCTTTTTGGATCAGATTCCGTGATGTGGCTCTGCATGTATCTGTCCAGCTATATGGAGAATTAAGTTGTGCTGTTGGCAATCTCTGTTTCCCTAGAATTCCAGGCTGTGGCGTATATGCTCCATAACTGGCCGTGTGAATGGATGAGAAAACGCAAATTTTAGCAGCAACTTGGAAATTTTTTTACTTTCAATTTCACATTAATCCCATGATGCATCAGCACAACATTAACTGAGGCCAAACTATTTATGCCTGCTGAGGACAGTTTAATTAGTATCATCCCCTGAACATCACCTTCTAAATAAACTACAGCCCATTAGCATACAGTCAGGAGGATGAGCCGTGATCTCCTCTATTATACCTGTGTGACTGGAGCTATGTGATCATCATCAGTAACTGTGATAGGAGTGTCTCCATGCCTCCCTAGGCAGTTTCTGTGGCAGATTCATGTAGCAGCATCACACAAACAGAGAAACTGATTAGTTTCCAACAGTAGAACCCCAAGAAAATGTGAGCTGGTCAGAATTGCCATCACATGACCATCTGAGGAGAAAGAGACCATGAGTTTCAGAAATAACTTACCAAGGCAACACTACCTCACTTATATGTACTTGGGGGATAGCTACATAATAAATGAATAATAACAGACGTAGCTCTGAGCACCATGTAATACCCCATTTCCCCTATAGGGTTGCTGTAGCAGAACTGAATGCTTGCTGATATTCTTCGATAACAGCTGATCACTGGGCAGCGCAGTTACAGGACACCCCAGAATTAGTTTAAATGGAAATTAATTAGCCACAGCCCCTTCATTTTAAAGGGCTACTGAAGGTCTTTTTACAAGGAGCATTTAATCACTGGAACGAGCAAACACATCATTGGCTACCCAACAACATCCATTTACATACGTAGATATTAGTTTAATTTTTTTTTGCTATTTTTTGTCTTGGCTCGGTCAGTCAACCGTTGGCCTGTCAGGATGGGTTCAGACTAGAAATGAGCGAGCACCAAAATGCTCGGGTGCTCGTTACTCGGGACGAAATTATCGCGATGCTCGAGGGTTCGTTTCGAGTAACGAACCCCATTGAAGTCAATGGGCGACTCGAGCATTTTTGTATATTGCCGATGCTCGCTAAGGTTTCCATTTGTGAAAATCTGGGCAATTCAAGAAAGTGATAGGAACGACACAGCAACGGATAGGGCAGGTGAGGGGCTACATGTTGGGCTGCATCTCAAGTTCCCAGGTCCCACTATTAAGCCACAATAGCGGCAAGAGTGGGCCCCCCCCCCCAACAACTTTTACTTCTGAAAAGCCCTCATTAGCATTGCACACTTTAGCTAAGTACCACACTACCTCCAACAAAGCACAATCACTGCCTGCATGACACTCCGCTGCCACTTCTCCTGGGTTACATGCTGCCCAACCCCCCCCCCCGCACGACGCAGTGTCCACAGCGCACACCAAAGTGTCCCTGCGCAGCCTTCAGCTGCCCTCATGCCACACCACCCTCATGTCTATTTATAAGTGCGTCTGCCATGAGGAGGAACCACAGGCACACACTGCAGAGGGTTGGCATGGCTAGGCAGCAACCCTCTTTAAAAGGGGCGGGGCGATAGCCCACAATGCTGTACAGAAGCAATGAGAAATATAATCCTGTGCCACCGCCATCAGGAGCTGCACACGTGGGCATAGCAATGGGGAACCTATGTGCCACACACTATTCATTCTGTCAAGGTGTCTGCATGCCCCAGTCAGACTGCGTTTTTTTATAAATAGTCACAGGCAGGTACAACTCCGCAATGGGAATTCCGTGTGCACCCACGCCATGGGTGGCTCCCTGGAACCCCCCCGCTGTACATAAATGTATCCCATTGCAGTGCCCTGGACAGCAGAGCTAACGTCAGATTAAATGCAGGTGGGCTTCGGCCCAAACGGCATGCCCCAGTCAGGCTCAAGTTTTTTATAAGTATACACAGGCACGTACATCTCCCTAATGGGAAGTCCATTTGGACCGACAGCATGGGTGGGTGCCAGGAAGCCACTGGCGGTACATAAATATATCCCATTGCAGTGCCCAGCACAGCTGATGTAATGTCAGCTTTAATGCAGGTGGGCAAAAAATTAATTGGATTACACTGTAGGCGAGGGCCAAAAAAAATTGGTGTACCAACAGTACTAATGTGCCTCAGAAAAATTGCCCATGCCCAACCAAGAGGGCAGGTGAAACCCATTAATCGCTTTGGTTAATGTGGCTTAATTGGTAACTAGGCCTGGAGGCAGCCCAGTTAAAATAAAAATTGGTTCAGGTGAAAGTTTCAACGCTTTAATGAGCATTGAAACATATAAAAATTGTTTACAAAAATTATATGACTGAGCCTTGTGGGCCTAAGAAAAATTGCCCGTTCGGCGTGATTACGTCAGGTTTCAGGAGGAGGAGCAGGAGGAGGAGGATGAATATTATACACAGATTGATGAAGCAAAAAGGTCCCCGTTTTTGATGGTGATAGAGAACGATGCTTCCATCCGCGGGTGCAGCCTACGTATTGTTTAGGTATCGCTGCTGTCCGCTGGTGGAGAAGAGAAGTCTGGGGAAATCCAGGCTTTGTTCATCTTGATGAGTGTAAGCCTGTCGGCACTGTCGGTTGACAGGCGGGTACGCTTATCTGTGATGATTCCCCCAGCCGCACTAAACACCCTCTCTGACAAGACGCTAGCCGCAGGACAAGCAAGCACCTCCAGGGCATACAGCGCGAGTTCAGGCCACGTGTGAAGCTTCGACACCCAGTAGTTGTAGGGGTTAGAGGCGTCACCGAGGACGGTCGTGCAATCGGCTACGTACTCCCTCACCATCCTTTTACAGTGCTCCCGCCAACTCAGCCTTGACTGGGGAGCGGTGACACAGTCTTGCTGCGGAGCCATAAAGCTAGCAAAGGCCTTGGAGAATGTTCCCCTGCCTGCGCTGTACATGCTGCCTGATCTCTGCGCCTCCCCTGCTACCTGGCACTCGGAACTGCACCTTCTGCCACTAGCGCTGTCGGATGGGAATGTTACCATCAGTTTGTCCGCAAGGGTCCTGTGGTATAGCATCACTCTCGAACCCCTTTCCTCTTTGGGTATGAGAGTGGAAAGGTTCTCCTTATACCGTGGGTCGAGCAGTGTGTACACCCAGTAATCCGTAGTGGCCAGAATGCATGTAACGCGAGGGTCTCAAGAAAGGCATCCTAACATGAAGTCAGCCATGTGTGCCAGGGTACCTGTACGCAACACATGGCTGTCCTCACTAGGAAGATCACTTTCAGGATCCTCCTCCTCCTCAGGCCATACACGCTGAAAGGATGACAGGCAAGCAGCATGGGTACCCTCAGCAGTGAGCCAAGCTGTCTCTTCCCCCTCCTCCTCATGCTCCTCCCCCTCCTCAACGCGCTGAGATATAGACATGAGGGTGCTCTGACTATCCAGCGACATACTGTCTTCCCCCGCCTCCGTTTCCGAGTGCAAAGCGTCTGCCTTTCTGCTTTGCAAGGAACTTCTCAAGAGGCATAGCAGAGCAATGGTGACGCTAATGATTGCAGCATCCCCGCTCACCATCTGGGTAGACTCCTCAAAGTTTCCAAGGACCTGGCAGATGGCTGCCAACCAGGCCCACTCTTCTGTAAAGAATTGAGGAGGCTGACTCCCACTACGCCGCCCATGTTGGAGTTGGTATTCCACTATAGCTCTACGCTGCTCATAGAGTCTGGCCAACATGTGGAGCGTAGAGTTCCACCGTGTGGGCACGTCGCACAGCAGTCGGTGCACTGGCAGATTAAACCGATGTTGCAGGATCCGCAGGGTGGCAGCGTCCGTCTTGGACTTGCTGAAATGTGCGCTGACCTGGCGCACCTTTGCGGGCAGGTATAACAAGTGTGGGTAGCTTTTCAGAAAGCGCTGAACCACCAAATTAAAGACATGGGCCAGGCATGGCACATGCGTGAGGCTGCCGAGCTGCAGAGTCGCCACCAGGTTACGGCCGTTGTCACACACGACCATGCCCGGTTGGAGGCTCAGCGGCGAAAGCCAGCAGTCGGTCTGCTCTGTCAGACCCTGCAGCAGTTCGTGGGCCGTGTGCCTCTTATCGCCTAAGCTGAGTAGTTTCAGCACGGCCTGCTGACGCTTGCCCACCGCTGTGCTGCCACGCCGCGTGACACCGACTGCTGGCGACGTGCTGCTGCTGCTGACACATCTTGATTGCGAGACAGAGGTTGCGTTGGAGGAGGAGGAGGAGGGTGGTTTAGTGGAGGAAGCATACACCGCCGCAGATACCAGCACCGAGCTGGGGCCCGCAATTCTGGGGGTGGGTAGGACGTGAGCGGTCCCGGGCTCTGACTCGGTCCCAGCCTCCACTAAATTCACCCAATGTGCCGTCAGGGAGATATAGTGGCCCTGCCCACCTGTGCTTGTCCACGTGTCCGTTGTTAAGTGGACCTTGGCAGTAACCGCATTGGTGAGGGCGCGTACAATGTTGCGGGAGACGTGGTCGTGCAGGGCTGGGACGGCACATCGGGAAAAGTAGTGGCGACTGGGAACCGAGTAGCGTGGGGCCGCCGCTGCCATCATGCTTTTGAAAGCCTCCGTTTCCACAAGCCTATACGGCAGCATCTCTAGGCTGATCAATTTGGCTATGTGCATGTTTAACGCTTGAGCGTGCGGGTGCGTGGCGGCGTACTTGCGCTTGTGCTCAAACAGTTGCACTAGCGACGTCTGGACGCTGCGCTGAGAGACATTGCTGGATGGGGCCGAGGACAGCGGAGGTGAGGGTGTGGGTGCAGGCCAGTAGGCACTCGTGCCTGTGTCCTCAGAGGGGGGTTGGATCTCAGTGGCAGGTTTGGGCACAGGGGGAGAGGCAGTGGTGCAAACCGGAGGCGGTGAACGGCCTTCGTCCCACCTTGTGGGGTGCTTGGCCATCATATGCCTGCGCATGCTGGTGGTGGTGGCTCCCCAGCTGATCTTGGCGCGACAAAGGTTGCACACCACTGTTCGTCGGTCGTCAGGCGTCTCTGTGAAAAACTGCCACACCGTAGAGCACCTTGGCCTCTGCAGGGTGGCATGGCACGAGGGGGCGCTTTGGGAAACAGTTGGTGGATTATTCGGTCTGGCCCTGCCTCTACCCCTGGCCACCGCACTGGCTCGGCCTGTGCCCACACCCTGACTTGGGCCTCCGCGTCCTCGCCCGCGTCCACGTCCTCTATGCCTACCCCTACCCCTCAGCATGCTGTATTACCAGTAGTGCAGAAACAAAACGCTGTAATTAAATGTGCCGTTTATTGGCCTGTGGTTGGAGGCTGACTTCGCTTACGGAACGCACAGCAGAGCCAGGAAAGAATTTTGCGCAAGCCTGCTGTAACACTTAGCTGGCTGCGTATGAATTAGGACAACTACCCCCAGCAGAGACCCAGTACACTGAGGACGGTCACAGGCAGCCCAAATAGATTTTTTTTCCCAAATGTTTTTGGAAAGGCCCACTGCCTATATACTAAATATGTCTTCTGTCCCTGCCTCACCACTACTGGCCCTGGACAATGTAAAATTACTGCAGGACGCAATGCTCTGCACGGCCGATATACAAAAAAAAAAAAAAAAGTGCAACACTGCAAAAAGCAGCCTCCACACTACTGCACACGGTTAGATGTGGCCCTAAGAAGGACCGTTGGGGTTCTTGAAGCCTAAAATAACTCCTAACGCTCTCCCTATAGCAGCTCCGGCACCAGCAGCACTTTCCCTGATCTCTGTCAGAATGCATCTGTGGTGAGCCGCGGGAGGGGCCGATTTATATACTCGGGTGACACCTGATCTCGCCAGCCACTCACTGCAGGGGGGTGGTATAGGGCTTGAACGTCGCAGGGGGAAGTTGTAATGCCTTCCCTGTCTTTCTATTGGCCAGAAAAGCGCGCTAACGTCTCAGAGATGAAAGTGAAAGTAACCCGAACATCGCGTGGTACTCGCCTCTAGTAACGAGCATCTCGAACACGCTAATACTCGAACGAGTATCAAGCTCGGACGAGTACGTTCGCTCATCTCTAGTTCAGACGTAACGGAATTGGTACAAGTTTTCCACAGTGGAAAATTCCCATCAAATTCCGCATCAACTGAAAGGGTGAAATCTGCTGCAGCTCTTTGGCAAAAAAAAACGTGAAATGGTGTGGATTTTGACACAGTTTTTGGTGTGGATCTGCGCCAAAATGCGTAACATGTAAACATAACCTCAAGGGAGGCTGGAAATGCTTGGGAATGGTCTCTGAATGACTGAACGTTCGCTTTTTACACGCAATGGCTGGCAAACGACGAACAATGATTTTTATGCCTACATAAGGGTGGCTTCCCATGGATATATTTGCGTTACACATTGCGTGTGCGGAATTAGTGCTCGCAATACGGAGAGTATAGAACCCATTCATGCCAATGGCTTTGTTAACAAGCGGGTGCAAAAAAATAGCACCTGCTCTATTTTCCTTTCTAATTGCACACCGAGGGTCACCATAGAAGTCTATGGGAGGTAGACAAATGCGCATATAATACGTATGAGGATGCGTGTAACACTGCGCAAAACTGAACACATCTGGACCTTATTAGGTTAAATAGCCCTTTAAATCAGGGCAGGGGGGTCGCTCATGCATACGAACTGGCCCCCAAAAAAGTACAGTACAATTCACCGATATGCGGGCAAATCAACATGAGGCGTGTATATTTGCGCATACGCTTGTCTGAAGCCGCCCTAAAATAAATGGCGAACGATAAGCAAACGCATTATCATTTGGCCATGTTCACACTGGAGAATTATCATTCATTCTTGCACCATTCAACGATTTTTTGAACGATAGCCGTTCTGTTCAAAAGGGCCCTTAGTGGAAAACCGGTGCAAATACGGTCCATATTTCACGCTCCGTATCTTCCGGTGTCAATATGCATGGTTGTGCATGAGCTCTACCCGCTTGTTTCCTCTCCCTGGTGTAATAAATGTGTCCCGCAGTCTATTATTAGCATTATTACCCATGCACTCCCTAAATTTGCGGCACATTCCAACCAGTTCATCAAACAGACTTCTATCCCAATCGATAAATTTGTGAACGAATAGCACCGGCGAAAAAAGAAAATCCTTCAGAAGCTCGATAATGTTCCAGCGAGCCAGTTCCGTTAATGACTTCATCGCCTTTCATTTGCTGCATAAATGAGCTTCAGCGCTGAGCTGAGACGGAATGAAGCCGACTATGTCACTCATTACTTCTCCTCCTCAGCCCGTTCCCTCCAAAGTAAATTAATGATGTGATAAAGTGAATGACAAATCTACATCTGCTGAGAGGGGCCGGGGCTCGGGTATTTTGAATAATTCATTTCCAATCGGTCATCATGCCAACATTTATAACATATTGTATTACGGACTGGCAGAAGCAGAGAGCCTCGTACTGCCGATGAATTATTAACGACGCGCTGGACTACCAGGCCGGCCTCGGATTGTAACCAACCTGCATCATAAGTGGAAAAAAACATGAAAAACAGGAGAATGTAGCGAACACATGAATGATGTATAATATGGTCTCTGTTAGATCCATTTCTGCATGATAGCAATTACAACCGCCATTACTGCTCTGCGCCGGGGAGGGGGGGGGGGATATCAGCAGCAAATAGCAAATCTGCCTAGACGAGCAGTGATATGCCCGGGTTTCTAATGAGGAATCAGCGCCGTTCAGTAGCGTCGAAATACTAGGTGACGACTCTTGTGAGAGCGGCATTAGTGGCCGTACTGCCGCAAAGCCTTCCTGGAAGTAATATACGGATGTAGCAATCGTTAACATGACTGGCAGATTGGGACAACCTGTCGGGTGCAGATGTTTAAAGAACATCATTTGGACCCACTTACCTTTTTCTTTTTACAATGCGGAAATAATGGATGACAATCGCACTTAGGGCTTATTCAGACAACTGTATGCGCAAATACGCTCGCCGCAGCACAATGTGTTTGCACATGAAGGAGGTTAAGTGAGGTGCATTTGCAGAGCCAGTTCGCACACCCTTCCCATGGAACAAAAGGCTACTTAGCCTGATGAGGTCCAGATTTAAGTTCTTTTCCCCGCGTTTTGCGCAGTGATTCCCACTTCCCCTTGCGTATTTGCTCACCTACCATAGACTTCTATGGGGGCCATGGCTGCACCAAATGCAGAAAAATAGAGCAGGTCCTTCTATTTCCTTGCGCGTAAAAAACTCACCCATGAGAACAAAGTCATCGAAAGCAATAGGTTCTATTCTCCGTGTTTAGCACGCGTATATTTTACATGCACCAAAACAAGCGCGAATACGGTTGTGTGAAGAAGCCTTTCAAAAAAGCAAAAACACACGATAATTGCATGAAAATCAGTCCATTTTTCACGGATACCAATTGCATTTGCCTAATTATGGTCTAAGGGTGCGTTCACACGGGCCTGGCACTAAAAGCCACCTCAGAATCCGCACCATTTGGAGGTGTGCCCACATTCATGTGCCACACAACCCTTTCGAGGATTAAAAGTCTATTTAGCCTAATGAGGTCTAGATGTATTCTGTTTTTCATGGAATTACGCAGCATAGACTTCTATGGGGCCCTTGGTGCGCAAATATGCAGGAAAATAAGAGCTGGACCTGTTTTTTTGCGTTTGCATGAAATGCTTGTACAAAACACGCTCATGGGAGCAAAACCATCGTCATCAACGGGCTTTATTCTCTGCGCATATATATTATGTGCATAACAACACGTGCAAATACAGTCGTCTGAAGAAGCCTTTAGGACTCGTTCAGACGAGCGTGTTTTTAGCGCCGCTCCGATCACGCATCTATAGGAACCAATAGGTTTCTATAAAAGCGTTCACATGGACGATGGTTAGATGCGCTGAGTCAGCGCATCTAACAAAGATAGGACATGCGACTGCAAACATGCATGTTGGCTCCAAGGTGCGTGCAAAGATGGGGCATGTCCTACCTTTGCTGTGTGCTTTCCATATGCTCCTATGGGAGCCTCGAAAGCACGCAGCACGTGCCCCGGATCGTGTGAACAGGTGACTTCACGGAGCTTGAAGTTGCCTCTTTTACGCGATCTTTTCAGGATTATAGCAAATCTGCTTTCTTGCTGCTTAGCAGCACGAAAACAGCGCTCATCTGAACAAAGCCTTGGAATGAGATGACTCACAATCATGGCCGCTTACCCCTTTAAATGTCACAGTGAATGCTGACTGCAGTATCTAAGGGGTTGATAGAGAAGTGCCATCTGCGACCACAGGAACAAAGGGTCCCAACAGAAACAGAGGACTTTTGGCCTGGCATTACTTTCAAAGCAGAAATATAAAGATAATACACTGCAACACAGAAGCACTGCGGTGTATTACATGAGCAATCCTACAAGGACATACAAAAAAAATTCGAAAAATGAAAAGGGTTTTTCAGTGAAATACTATTGATGATCTATCATCAGGATAGATCATCAATAGTTGATGGGCTGGGGTCCGCCGCTCAGGACCCCGACCGATCAGCTGTGCTGGCCCTTGCTGTCAGCGGCACCATAACACAGAGTTGGGAATGGAAGCCTTTGCGCGACCTCCGTTTAGTGGCTGGCGCTTGTAACTGCAGGCACGACTCTGATTGAAATCAACGCGAGCCATGCCTGCAGTTACAAGTGCGGGACACTACATGGGAGGTCGGCAGGGAGGTTTCTGCTCCGACCTCCCATGTAGTGGCCGTTGCCTGTAACTGCAGGCACAGCTCCCATTGATTTTAATGAGAGCCGTGCCTGCAGTTACAAGTGCCGGCCACTACACGGAGGTTGCACAGAAGCTTCCACTCCAACCTCTGTGTTATTGTGGCGCTGCCAGTATGCGCCTGCTCGGATAATCGGTCGGGTCCTGATGATAGTATTTCACTGGAAAACCACTTTAATTAAACAAAAGTAATAAAATTATTTTTTTGCACTTATTCCTTTATTTTGTACATAAAAAGTAAGTATTTGGTATCACTTCATTCGTTACAAGATGCATCACTACAGTAAGGCATTATAAGACCACCATAAAGAAAGAAAACAGAACCAAAAAGCTGACATGCTGTTTTCTGTTCGTTTGCTTCTGAAAACAAAAAGGGCTAAAAAAAAGTTGTAAGAAAAGTGACACCAATGAAAACTACAAGTTGCCTCAAAGAACCACAAGTGAGTGGAGCACTAAGAAGGCTCCTGATCTTTGAATGCAGCGAGACCAAAAGTTGTTTTCAAAAATGGTGGGGAGATGTAAAAAAGTAGCACAATTTTGCACAAGTCCAGCTTGCAAAAGACTTGTGAGACTTTTTGAGTGGTACACCACTTTCTGGCACTTTCCCATAAATGGGGCGTGGCTTGTTGTGAGGGGGCGTGGCTGCTCAGATCAACACGTTTCTTTATAATTGACATATAATTTATCATTTAGATGTCGGCGCACAGAGGAGTCGGGATGCGCTTAAGATATGAAGAGGAGTGCGCCTCTTCATATATCAGACTCATCGTGTGCTGGTGGAAATTAGGATGACATGAGTGTTAGAAATGCCAGTTTAAGTAAATTTCTATCAGTTTTTCTTGTGAAGTAGAAAAAAGTAGAAAACCTAAAAAGAATAATTTTGGCAACACCAAAAGACGTCAGAATGAAGTCATGGCGCCATGTATATTGCACAGGAACGTCGTTACTAAAATGTAAAACAACAAAAAGCAATGATGGATGTTTGGTGTTTTTCTCTCTGTCCTACGAAAACTATTTTTTAAAGTCATGCTATCCATTACTTGTACCCCAAAATGGTGATACTAAAAAATACAACTGGCCTCACAAACAAACTGGCTATGGTGGCAGAAAAATAAGAAAGTTATGCCTATTTTAATGATTCAAAAAAATCCCCAAATTCAATGTGTTATTAAATACCAAAATAGTCCTTGTCCTTAAGGGGTTAAATGTACAGCCATTCAGTTAAAAAAAATTAGCAAATAATCGTTTCCCCTGTAGAGGGCGCTAAAGGGAAGTAAGCAGCCAACAGCTAATTCCTCAGCAAAATTGGTAATTTTGGGAGCCATGGGAGGTATATGGTTGCTATGAATAATGCTGCTTAGCAACCCATTTAAAGGCTGTAGTAATTAGGCAGTGTATCCAGGGCAACCAGATTGTCACAAACGAATCTACTGCTTAGCCGAATTAGTACTATGCTAAGAGCAGGAGAAAAGAAAGCAGCCTTGTCCAGACAGACCTCCTCTCATTATGCCTTATTAATCAGATTCTTTAAGAGGACAATCCCTTTAACCCCTTAAAGACCAGGGAGTTTTGGTCCTAAAGGACTAGTCCCTTTTTAGCGATTTTACTCATGTGGTGGTTTTATGGCCCTTTTTTTTTTCTGCTCTGCCAAAATTATATTTGCTGCATTTTTTGTTTTCATCACACACTGCTATATTTTAGTACTTTTTTTCAAAGAATTTTTTTTCAGTTTTTTTTATATGAGGGATAATGTGTACAGTAAGCAAAAAAAAAATTCTATTTATAGTTTTTTAAAAAATTATATTTACGTTAAAATAAAATCCAGGAATGGATTCGTCGCTTTGTTTTGGGTGTTTTTATATACAATTTGTATCATCTCGGATTACACGGCGGGTATGGCGAGGGTTTATGTTGGCGCTTATTTTTACTTATTTTTTTGTAACTTTGTATTTTTAAACATCTATGTTCCCCATGATGGTATAAAAGACCTCTGGGGGTCATTCCCACAGTATGTTTTTTTCTCTCTTTCACACTGTAACGGGTATATTCATAGCAGCCCCAGTTACACAGGAAAATATCCCCCTAGTGTGACAGTAGTCACTGTCAGAGCCGGTGAGGGGTCTACTAAGACCCTGTCGCCCTGACATGCCGTAGGTCACTAGTGATCACATGATCGCCGGGTCCCTGCAAGAAACTGCAGTGATGCTTCCTGCATTCTCTACATAACCCTCACAGAGTTCTATGTAGCTTGTACAGTAGAAGGCAGGTGTAGTTAAAAACCGCTTCTGTGTCCTCCTCCGGGTCCTCGGCTGTATCTGATAGCCGAGAACCCAACCTATTCCTGCAAGATCGTCGGAGCTTTTATCCTGCGCCATATTTTTACTATCGGCTGTGATTAAAGCCTAATAAATTTACGGCTCTTGGTCCTTAATGGCTTAAAGGGGTCATACAGGATTAGGCAAACATGACCTGTTTGTCTATATAACACCGATGTGACAACTGCACCATGAGAAGGAGCAAATCGGAGGATCTATCATACAGAGTATGTGGTCGCTGTCTCTGGTCCTGAAAGCCAAAGAACTACCACTCTCCTATGATGCTGGAAACCATCTGTAGCAGAGCAATATACACTGAGGGGACCCTTTATTACAGCCCCCCTGACCCAGACCCTTTCATGATTGGCGCTTCCCTGTATGGAAATTCTCCCCGTGACCCCGAAGTGCAACATAAAATCATGTGACAAGTTTTCCGTGGATCAGTTTCAGAGTGAATCCACATTAGATGGGAAAATCCAGCGATCTGAGTGACTTCCAACAAGGCCGGGTCATGGGGCTAGACTAGCCAGGGCCGGGATGTCACTGCCAACCGCGTGGGGTTTTCTCGTACAGCGGTGTGGAGAATATACAGAGAATGGTGTGATCGAGGAAAACATACAACAAAAGGGGTCAGAGGGGGATGTCAGGAATCATTCTGATTCACAGGTGCTGCACAGTCAAGGAAACTGCTATTGAACACAATGCTGGTACTGCAATTAATGGGTTCCAATGCACAACTTGCCGTTTCTTAGCACGGATGGGTTATAACAGCAGATGCCCAGAGAAACAGAAAGGTGAGACTCCAGTGGGGAAAAGAGAGCTGAAAGTTGTATCACTGGGCAGTGGAGAAACATCACCTCGTCAGATGGATCCAGATTTCTGCTGCACCGTGCTGATGGGAGGTCAGAATTTGGCGCAAGCAGCATGAATCGATGCCCCTTCGTGTCAGCTTGTTTGAACATGTCAGAAACTCCGTCTAATTTGTGGCAACTACAAGAATCTTCCTGTCCGCAGGGGCCGATATTCCTGCAGAACGATTTCATCACCTATTGGAATCTATGCTACAACGAACTGCTGCCATTCTGAAGTTTGCAGGAGGTCCAACGCTCTACTAGATGGGGTCTCCAATAACGTAGTCATTTAGTGAAGATTATATTCTTATTTGAGGACAACTAATAGCTGATTTTGTGACTGAACCAATTATGGTTTAATCGTTTGTGTTTTAAGATGACTCTATGGGTTAAAGGAATATTCTAGGACCTCGTAGAACATATTGTAAAGATAATAACAAGAAGTGAATAGAAACTAAAATACGGCATATGCATGATTTGTGAGCTAAAGAACTTGGACTGATACATTGCAACAAACTACTAGATTGTATTTAGCTCACAGAGCATTGTTGAGATTGCATCCAACTGTATCAACTTCTCAGCTGAGAGCAGGACTAGCTATGTACAATGTATCAGTCTGAAGTCCAGGCTGCTGAGCTCACAGAGCATTGTCTATACTAGATATAATTGTATCCACTTCTCAGCTGAGAGCAGGACTAGCTATGTACAACGTATCAGTCTGGAGTCCTGGCTGTTTAGCTCACAGAGCATTGTCTATACTGGATACAATTGTATCCACTTCTCATTTGAGAGCAGGACTAGCTATGTACAATGTATCAGTCTGGAGTCCGGGGCGGTTTAGCTCACAGAGCATTGTCTATACTGGATACAATTGTATCCACTTCTCAGCTAAGAGCAGGACTAGCTATGTACAACATATCAGTCTGGAGTCCAGGCTGCTGAGCTCACAGAGCATTGTCTATACTGGATACAATTGTATCCACTTCTCATTTGAGAGCAGGACCAGCTACATTATGTACAGGGATTAATAATGTTCACTGACAGCAAACACAGATGGTGAAATTGGTGAAGAACTGAATCACAAAGTTGTAGAACTTTTAACCCTTTCCAATCCACTGTCTGACGTCTAAAGACATTCTATTTGAAGGCTGCACAGTTCCAATGTCAGAAGACATCCAGCAGGGTATTCTTACTGTATATTACTGGCTGCTCTGTTGTTGGGGGCCTCTCCAGCATGTCCCATACCGCAGTACTGGCTCTAGCCAGCAGATGGCTCCATTGTATAATGGCAGAAAGAGAAAGCCCCCTAGGAAACCCTGAATCCAAAATTGGATTGCAAAGGGTTAATTTATAATATGATGAAAATGTATTTTCCTAAAACCCCTGAAACTCAGAAAGTTATCAAGATGCTCAACAGGGTTGACTGCCAAAATCAGCTCTGTTGCATCTGTACTGTTTAAAGGGATTGTACCACAATCACAAGTAATCCCCCATCCACAGGATAGGACATAACGTGCTGATCGTGGGGGTCTCACTGCTGACACGCCGCCCTCCTCACTGTAGAGTTACTGCACTCCCTGCAGTCAGAAGGAAACTGAATAAAGCTCTGGTCACAGAAGTGCTATATTCACTTTCAGGACTTATTCAGACGGCCATATTAATGCATTTCGGCACACCCATAAAATGCGGCCACGCAAAGTATTGGATTTCAATGGGTTAACTCAGACAAAGGGTTTTTTGTAATGCCTAAAAAAATCACGCAAAAAAATAGGACATATGTGACCGTTTTCGGTCGCCTTTTTTTATACGGCATGTGAAAAGATAGGTCTTACCCTATCTTTTGACGTGATACACAGAAAGCTCCTATAGACTTCTATGGGAGCTGGAAACAAGGGAGGGGGAGGGAGTTTCCCTGCATACAGTGCTGGGAAAAGAAGACAGCTTGCCCTAATTAGGCATTTAATTGCCATTCTAATCCCCGGGAAGGATCGCTAAAATAAACCGATCGATCGGCTAGCACAGAAGTATCAGCCTGCAACTTGCTCTTTCCTCCCTTTATTTTATTTAATGCGAATATACGATCCTTACAGGTGAACGTATTACGCAAACAGTTGTGTGAACGGCTTTACTAGAGAGTGGAGCGCTGTAAAACTTTATTCATGCAATTATATGATGCATACGGTGAACATATAAACACATACGGTCATTTGAAGGAGGCCTTAATGGAAATGAATGTCCATTCACATTGACCTCACTGCAGAGGGAAGAAGCGACCACTGCAGTGACAGGCAGAGCAGCGGGGGTCTTAGCGGTTAGCAAGTTATCCCCTATCCTGTGGATGGGGGATAACTTGTAATTATGGTACAACCCCTTTAAGACAATCCCACCGGTATACTTGTATTCCTTTGTAAATCCACAGGTAACACATTGCGACTTAATCATGTGTTGTTGCAAATGACAAAGTCAGTTCTGCTACATCTGCACTATTATACACCCGCATGCTATGTATCTGGACCCTTTGATTAACCATTTGCTTATCAGCAGTCACATTGTGCATTACTCCAGCTTTCTAGAAACAATATAAGGGCACAAAGGAAGAAGCTGTAATGCCACATATTGCCCATAGGTGGAGCTGTTGACCAGGCTGCGGTGGATTTGGAGGCTTTGTGTAGCTGCAAGCACTCAGCACAGCTTGTAGAGCATCCAGGCTTTAGTGCCAGCAGAGTGGCAGCCATGTGTGCGGCCAGCAGTGTGGGCCATTATAATGCACTGCGCACGTGAGCTCACCCCCCTGACTTGCAGCCACTGGCAGTGATTGTGTTTCACTGCTTCTCCTGCCCCTCCCCCCTGTGATTCAGCAATGTGGAAATATAAATAATTGATGCAATATTTTCAGTGGACACAGCACAAAGTGTGCGAGGAGGAGTAGTGTCATCCCTGCAGGAGGAATACAATGCCAGGGGGACCTCTCACTGACCAAACCACACCAGAGACTGACACCACCCCCTGGTGTACACACTGAGGTATCTCATCATCACCCAGCCTCCACCTGAAACTAATGTACATCAGCAATGTCTCCAAAGTAAAGATAGATGAATACACACATGGATGGATAGATATAAGATAGATAGATATGAGATAGATAGATAGATAGATATTGGTAGATAGATAGATATGAGATAGATAGATAGATAGATAGATAGATAGATAGATAGATAGATAGATAGATAGATAGATAGATAGATAGATAGATAGATAGATAGATAGATATGAGAGATAGATATGAAATAGAAAGATATTAGATAGATAACAGAGATAGATAGATATGTAGATAAATCTGAGATGAATAGACAGATATGAGATAGATAGAGAGATATTAGATAGATAGATAGATATTAGATAGATAGATAGATAGATAGATAGATAGATATGAGATAGATAGAGAGATATTAGATAGATATGAGATAGATAGATAGATAGATAGATAGATAGATAGATAGATAGATAGATAGATTTGAGAGAAAGATATGAAATGGATGATAAATATTAGATAGATATGAGATAGCTATGAGATAGATAGATAGATAGATAGATAGATATGAGAAATAGATAACAGATAGATAGATAGATAGATAGATAGATAGATAGATAGATATGAAATAGATAATAGATATTAGATAGATAACCTATAGATAGATATGTAGATAAATCTGAGATGAATAGACAGATATGAGATAGATAGATAGATAGATAGATATGAGATAGATGATAGATAGATATGATAGATATGGGATAGATAGACAGATAGATAGGAGATAGATAGATAGATATGGGATAGATAGACAGATAGATAGATAGATAGATAGATAGATAGATAGATAGATAGATAGATAGATAGATAGATAGATAGATAGATTTGAGAGAAAGATATGAAATAGATGATAAATATTAGATAGATATGAGATAGATAGATATGAGATAGATGGAGAGATATTAAATAGATAAATATGAGATGAGATGAATATATAGATATGAAATAGATGATAGCTATGAGATAGATATTAGATAGATAGATAGATAGATAGATAGATAGATAGATAGATAGATATGAGATAGATAGATAGATAGATAGAAAGATATGAGATGGATGGATGTTAGATAGATAGAAGATAGATAGATAGATAGATAGATAGATATATAAATAGATATGAGAGAGATATAAGATATATAGATATGTGATAGATAGATAGATAGATATGAGATAGATAGATAGATAGATAGATAGATAGATAGGAGATAGATAGATAGATAGAAAGATATGAGATGGATGGATGTTAGATAGATAGAAGATAGATAGATAGATAGATATGAGATAGATAGATAGGAGATAGATATGAGATAGATATATAGATAGATAGGAGATAGATATATAGATAGATAGGAGATAGAAAGATGGATAGGAGATAGATAGATACGAGATAGATAGATATGTGATAGATAGATCTTTTCATCACCCACTTCAGTTCCTCTGTAACATGAGATTACAGCACTGTACATTACAGCTGGGCAATAAACCAATCTATATAGTACGCTGCCCATTGAGCTCAGTGCACCACAGAAAGCACAACTTTTTTAGAGATTCTGCTGGAGCCTGTAGGGAACCATAACAAATTCAGTTCTTGCAAATCATTTCTAGGTCTAGTTGCTGCTGGCATATTTTTTTGTCAAATATGACAAAATATGTGACGACTCTTTAACGTAGATGCGACCAAAGCCTAATGTTCACTACATGTGACTCAGCAGCAGCAAACGATGGAAATGAGGACAGAATGTATATTGATGAGAGCTCTACTGTGTCTCCACAGTGGCAGGACAGCCGCTGTGCTCTTATACTACATGCTTGCTGGACTCTGCTCTTTGGTCTCTGTAGAGCAAACAGTCAGAAGGGCTCCCTCATCTGTCTCTATCTATGTAGCAGCTAACAAGCTAATGACTTCTGTAGATAACTCTGATTGTAGAAGGAGCAACCCTCAGTCATTTCCATCAGTGTGGCTCTGCTACACATACCGATGCCCAGATATGACTCTATTAATATGGAGACATTCCTTTAATCCGGTATCAATTACATTTGTTTCCTGCAAGATGAACTGCAATCTCATAAAATCAGAAGCAGAAGACTGATCGGAAATAAAGTGAGACCCCTCTGATTAAAAGCAGAGAATAGCTCTAGTCAGTTTCATAAAATCTATGGCCACCTAGTGATCCAGAATGTCTGATAATCTGGAGATTGGCAAATCTCATTACTGTTGGATAAAAGGAAAGTTTCCATGTAGACAGGTAGAATATTACACATTATATACATATATATATATATATATATATCATACAGTAGACAGATCGACAGATAAATATGACAGAGAGAAATAAGAAAATTAAAGCCATTCTCACACCAGCGACTGTAAAAACACTGCGATTTTTACGCAGCGTTTTACTGTGTGCAGAGTTGCATTTCCAGATGTTTTTGTGCGCGAATGTCTGTGTATTTTGCGCAGTAACAATGCTAGGGTGTTATTGTATCTTGTCACCACCCGGAAGCTAGGGGTTTGACAGGGCTTCAATGGAAGAACACCCCTATCACACCAATGCTGGCAAGCAAACTCATAATGTCAAAACTCCCCCCCCCCCCCCCCACTGGCATAGTGACATGCCTAAAAAAAAACTCAGCAAAACGCAATATTACGCATGCAATAGTGTATTTACTGGGTTTTTTAGACACCACATTTATTTCAATTGGCAATTTAGTGCGTGAAATATGCACTGAAACACCAAAACTAGAATATGATGCATGCAAAATATGCAGTGCAAAAATGCTAGTGTAAGAGGACCCACTGACATACATAGAGCTGTGTACTAAGCGGTAAAATAACCGCTTGTGCGAGAAGGGCCTAAGAGATAGACAGATAGATAGATAGATAGATAGATAGATAGATGGATAGAGGGATAGATAGATAGATAGATAGATAGATATGAGATAGATAGCTAGATAGTATATAGATTGTATATATGAGATAGATAAATATGAGATTTCAATGATAATGTAAGAATTTTACGAGGTTCCGATTTGCTTAGTTCCAAATCCAAATATTTGACAGCGGCATTTAAAGGGTTAATAGTCGCGATCGGCCACGTGGCCGATTGCAGCTATTGCCTGCGTAGTAATAAACAGCTGACGCTGGCATTGTAAGAAGAGAGGTCGCGCCTCGATCTCTCTTCATACATACCCCGACGCTGAAGGACGTAAATGTACGTCCTGAAACAGGAAAGAGGTTAATAAGTTAAGGAAAATTCAATATTAGGCCACCTGCACACGGGCGGATTTGCGGTATTCAGAGTGGTTGTCCACATCCGGATTCCACAGCAAATATTGCCCAAAACATGCTATCGAAAATTCCTTTTTTCTACACACGAGCGAAAAACAATAGCGACTCTCTGCTCACTGAGGAAAGTCACGGCATGTTCTATTTTTAAGCGGATTCCGCGTGGATGGCCTCCATTGTAGTCGATGGAAGTTGTTCAACCTGTGGCCCTTTTACAATTGATATTGCGGAAAGGTCGTGGATGACACAGCGATGACACAGGAAATGCAGGGTTTTAAAAGAAAAATCTGTACTGTGCATGTCCAAAAAGAAGAAGAAAGGACAGGTATGCGGGGATAACGGCTGAGCACAAGAACGGATCCCGCTGAGGGTTCCCACATACAGAATCTGAACAGGTCATGTGCCACTGGCCTTAGGGTCTACAGAAAACAAAATAACCGGCAAGTACTCTACGGGGCAAAAAAGTTTGGGAACCTCTAGTGTACAGTGATAGATAGAAATAAAGATAGATAGATAGATAGATAGATAGATAGATAGATAGATAGATAGATAGATAGATAGGAGATAGATAGATAGATAGATAGATAGATAGATAGATAGATAGATAGATATGAGATAGATAGATAGATAGATAGATATGAGATAGATAGATAGATAGATGAGAGAGAGATAGATAGATAGACAGATAGATAGATAGATATGGTATAGATATGGGATAAATAGATAGATATCAGATAGATAGATAGAGATATGAGAGAGATAGATAGATAGATATGAGATAGATAGGTAGATATGAGATAGATAGATAGATATGAGATAGATAGATATGAGATAGATAGATAGATATGAGATGGATAGATAGATAGGAGATAGATAGATATGAGATAGATAGATAGATAGATAGATAGATAGATATGAGATAGATAGATAGATAGATAGGAGATAGATAGATATGAGATAGCTAGATAGATGATAGATAGATGATAGATAGATGATAGATTGATAGATAGATAGATAGATAGATAGATACAAGATAGATAGATAGATAGATAGATATGAGATAGATAGATAGATAGATAGATAGATAGATAGATAGATAGATAGATAGATAGATAGATAGATAGATAGATAGATAGATAGATAGATAGATAGGAGATAGATAGGAGATAGATAGGAGATAGATAGATAGATAGATAGATAGATAGATAGATAGATAGATAGATAGATAGATAGATAGATAGATAGATAGATAGATAAATAGATAGATAGATAGGAGATACATAGATATAAAAATATAAAAAATAAATGGATAGGTAGATAGACAGATATAAGATACTAAAAAACTAGATAAATTTAAAAGAGAAAGATATTGGAAATACATAGATAGATTGATAGGAGATAGATATTAAATAGTCAGATAGATATGAGCTAGATAGATATAAAATAGATACATAGATAGATACATGGATAGGATATAGATAGATAGATAGATAGATAGATAGATAGATAGATAGAAAGAAAAAGATAGATAGGAAATAGATAGATATAAGATAGATAGATAGATAGATGGGATGAGGCCTAGTCTACATTGCTCATGCTCAACTACATCTCCCAGCTCTACAGCTCTTCGCTATTATTATTACTGACCATATAGTATATAAACTTCTGGAGACCTGTAATAACCAGAATAGGCATCCTGTATAAAAACTACAGGGCGGCCACGGAGAAGTATCCCAGCACCATACTCTTATGAAAGCTGTATAAAAGAAAACGTGTCCTTGTTGTCCCTAGCAACGAATCACAGTGCAGCTTTCATTTTACCTCATGTTTCATAAGAGTACGGTGGTGGCCTACTTTTCCGTGGCCCACCTTGTATTATAGACAGGAAGTGGACATGTTGCTCATAGCAACTAGTCAAATTATCGTTTTCCTCCAAGTTGCTTTAAGCAGTTGCCATTAGCAGCGGCCCCCACGGTGCTCATCCATGAGGTCCCATCTGTATGAACAGGGGCATAACTATAAGGGATGCGGTTGCACCCGGGCCCAGGAGACTTAGGGGGCCCATAAGGCCTCTCCTCTCCATATAGGGAGCTCAGGCCTATGAATAAGGTATTATAATTGGTTGCAGACTTTGCATTGGGGCTCAGAAACTTGAAGTTACGCCTCTGGGTATGAATATCAATATTCAACTATGTCCGCCATGTTAAATGTGTTTTCCTCCCAGATTGATTTATGACAGAGATGTCTGAACAGAAGGCCAATCGCTGGGTCCCCCCTGGATGATCCCAAAAACAAGGGTGCCCAGTCCAGCACAATCGGCAGAGGAGAGACCCCTCATGCGAGGTCGATCTTGATTCTAGTGTACAATCCTCCTATAGACAAACCAGAGAATCACGCATTTGTAGTCACTTTTTCAATAGTAATGGGGTTCCAGGTTCCCCCGGATTCTTGGAATTGCCCGTTGTCAGATCACTTGATAGTCCATGCGGTCTCTGCATGGAAAACCCCTTTAAGAAGCAGTAATCCATCCCTCGTGCGAGCGGCGGGGTCTGTAACTTTGCGGTTTTGTATCAGATCAATGTAATCAATAAGAAAGGTTTCCCTCTCCTCCATCACAGGACGGCGGCTCCCCATCCACAGCGATAACACATGCAGATCAATGAGAAGACCACAAACCCCCACAGGTCATCTCCATATCTCCAACCCTCAGGATTGTTACTGGCCCTGAGAGCTGACAATCTAGCCCCTTATTATAATTGCTCTCTTTAGATCTCTCCCATGCAAGACCAAATAAATGAAACATCTCACGTCACCATCATATGTTTTACCCCCTGGATAATAAGTGGCTCTAGGAGCTGACACTCTAGACACTACTTTTTTACAGTCACATATAGTGAAACCCCAATCATTTCAGACTAATCAAACCACCACACTGGCGACATTCTGAAATAGGTCAAAAATGACAAAATTAGGTTATGAAGAGGCAGCGGGAGGGTTAAAGCCCTGGTTGGCGGCCACCCCATACTGAGCAGTGTTATCGCCAGGCGTTATTATCAGTCTCTTATTGAACCCCAGCAAAGATTAGAGAAGTCAAATTCCGCGTCCTGATGACATTATCAGGGGAGGGTGTATTTTATGACCCACACAAAGACTTGTCTGTTTTCTCCACTTACCAGGCCATGATCCGCCGCCAGCGGTGCACACCACGCACGATATACTATATGTAGCCTGCATCATACATAGCCTGCTGATGTGCCAAAGTCTCTCTTTCTGTACATATATATATCTACACAGACGCACACAAAGACCACACTCTATATAACATATACCCAATCCTGTATATAGTATACAATATATACTTTATATAATGAGGCATATTCATGTGGAACACAGTGTATGATTGGGGCCTTGGGGGGGCTTCATCTTATACATTTGGGGATACTTGGTTAGAAACATGGAGAAACTCTGCTCCATATAATGTACAACATATACTCTACACTATATATAGAAATTATATTTACACTGTGTATTATACAATATATGTAATATACAAAAGATATCAAATATACATACTATGTGATATGTACAACATAATATATATATTATGTAAAATACACACACCATATACAATATATTTAAACTGTTATCTACTATCAAACCAATCTATATACTCTATATAATATGCAACGCATATAATATATATATATACAGTATATACTAATTTAGAATATAATATAGTCTATGCATTATATAACTAAGCTCCATAAAAAATGCACTCTACATAATCTACAATAGATACATTATATATACCTAATATAATCTACAATATAATATAGAGTGCATGCATTAAATAGTATATTATATAATATATACCTACTCTCCATATAAAATGCACTCTATATAATCCACAATAGATATAATATATACCTCACATAATCTACAACATTATATAGAGTGTATTAAATAGAATATTATATAATATACACTTTCCATATAATATATACACTCTTTATAATCTTCAGTGCATATAGTATGCATACTATACATCATACAATGTAATATATAATGTACAATATGATGTATACACTCTATATCATATAGTATATACACACAAATATGAGATAGTGAGACATGAGATGACAAAAATATGTATTTTGGATTGGGTAAAATTACTGAGGTGTCCCCAGTCCTATAGATGGAGGAGATTTTGTCTGTATTGGGGGAGGGGGATTTACAAGGCTTTGGAGGAGGGGGTCTGAGAAGTCCATTTTGTCTCTATACTGGAAATAAGACAGATGACTTGCAGATCAATATCTTGTGGGTGCGCTGGTTGTGTACTGGGTGCGACTAGTAATAAAAGACGGTTCTATATATTCCAACAATCAATTATGAGAGCAGAGTATAAAACTAGCTTATAGAATAACTACAAGTGACCAATCCTAGAGGTGGCGGCAGTGCAGGCCTTTGCCATCACCTCATACACGGCCACACGGACGAGTTTACATAGATTCAGGCACAGAAACCTTCTCGGCCAACCTCATCTGGATGGTGCTAAATGCACAGAATGTCTAGTACTTTATTATATATCTTCTACTGTATTCGAAAAGAAAACTGATAACGAGGGGGAAATCTAATGCTCATAATAAGAAGCCTATTGCTGTTATTATCAAAAAGAAACACACACATATATATATATATATATATATATATATATATATATTTATATATTTATATATTTATATATTTATATATATGCAGGAAAAGTATGCAATACTGAGGTATGCAATATTGACATTACTAATATTGGTATTACTAGTAGGATTTTGGTTGGACTGTTGGACTATTGATATAATTACTGTTATAGAGATTTTGAATTGGTCTTTTTTTATTCTACATTTTTAATTTATTAACTAAACAAGAATATTATTAATGTGTTTGTGTACGCATAGAAATACCATGATTATTAATACTGTAATTCTCAATTACTCTTATTAATAATAATATCATCACTTCTATATTAAAAATTACTTAAGCTAAATCCATGACCAACGTTTAGATTAGACACCTTTGTATAAACATAAAGAAAGAAAAGAACTCAAGGGAAATTAAAATCTGAGCTTTGGAAGCTGAGTATGAAAAAAAATGACAATGAGGTGTAAAGATATGGAATCTTAAAATGTTTTAACAATAGAGTATAGACAAAAATTGTCAAAAATCATTAGTTACGTTTAGTAAAACCATATGTGCTTCTATATAGAAAATCACATATAAAATAGGTTAAGTGTGTGGATACAAATAATGAATTAAGTAAAAACTAAATAAATAATAAAAATCAAATTCCAATAGAGGATAAAGTATCAACAAAATTCATTACATTTCCTTAAAAAAAAAATCTAAAATTCTTTAATATCGTAAAAAATAAAAAACAGTTGCATATAGATGCAGATGGCCTGATAATCCTCCTCTATCAATATTATATGACTTATGATAAGGCACAAAAAAAAAAAAATATATATATATATAATAATTGAAAGGGGTGCATGACATAGTTGGAATTAGTTCATTAATTTCATTAATTAGTAGTCTTTTTTTAGAAGCCTCTCACACTTGGAAACTCAATTCTACCCCCCAATCTATATTTTGGTTCACCCAAGTTTCAGGGGTGGGCTTGAGGGTCTGCCAGGAGGAGACTCATCCAAAATCAATAAACGTGGAGATGGGTTGGATCAAATCTTCTTAAGTGCACTGTTCTAATCATGGGAATGTATTGAGAAAGGAACATGAAAACAAACAAGGCCCATCGTTATTTTCTAATATCAACAAGCCCCCTCCGTAGCGAATAAATATTCAACACCTCATTCCGCATCCCACGAAAAATCAATCCTAACGCGCCTATGGCGGCCTAGCAGCGACGTAGAAGAAGACGCCTATTGTAGATATTTATACACTTATTTCTTAATTTTCCGGCAAGGATTTTAACTGGTGATAGAGGAGCAGAACAAAGGAGATTTATCACCACTGCTCAATGCAAAGGGCAACTCCAGCTCCTTCACCTTGAAGAGAAGCGCCTCAGCTTGGGGGGTATAGGACAAGAGCGTCTGATCTACAAGACCCCAGACTCCAAGATTTTCGCCTGTTTAACCCAAAGCAAATGACCCCTATTCTTCCTCTACAGAGCTGAGATTTCTATCAATAATTCATGGAAATGGCTTGTGTTCACCCTCTGGCTCTTCATTCGCACAATACCCTAAATCCATTGATACAGCCATACAATAGCCTGACAAGCAACACAGCGCGATGTGATCGCAGCAAATGGTTAAACAGCGCAGTTACCTGGTGCTTTGGGTCTTATGTTAACCTTATATATGCTTTACTATAGGACTATAAGATGCATTGGAAGATACATATGTCAGACTATTAGATGCAGGTCAAAAAGTGAGTCAGAAACATTCGACATCTCAGATTGTGAGCATTAAATACCTGCATATACAGGACATACCTCTGTATAATGGGGATACTATCATCTAGTGCAGATATCTCTATTCACAGGGGAGAATTCTACATAATGGGACATCTCCCTGTCATGGGGATACTGGCTATGTATTGGAAAACTTTCATGGACTGTGAAAATTCAATTTACAAGGTATTTGTCTATGTACTGTACTGAGATATTGCCATATATTGTGAAAACCTACTAGGGAAACCTCAGACACTTATATGTACGGCAGGAATTTCTATGTGCAGGGGATAGGTCTATACAGGAAATACACCCATGACATTGGTATATTATCACACGATGTGAATATTACCATAGAGTTGGACTACTTTGAGCTGCTTCAGATCTTTCTACATATTGCAGATATGACCATTTACAGGAGTACTTGGAGATATTTTAATTTGCCAAGAAGACATTCCTGTACTAGGGATACTTCCATATACTAGTAATATTTCTATATAATGGGGATATTTACATTTACTAATAAAATCTTTGTAAAGTGGATACTTTTTACTAGCAACACCTCTTTATGTTTGGGGCACTTCCATAGACGTACGTCCACCTATTAGTAATACCTCTATTACTAGAGATACTTCCATTTACTAGTAATTACTTGATCTACTGGAGTTACTTCCATCTACTAGTAATACCCCCATGAACTGGGGATACTTCCATTTACTAGTAATTCCCCCATGAACCAGGGATATTTCCATTTACTAGTAATACCTCATTGAACTTGGGATTCTTACATTTATTAGTAATTCCCATATGTACTAGTAATACTTCTATTTAGTAATAGTACTGCCAAGTACTGGAGATTGTTCTATGTACTACAGATATTTCCATACATTCAGAATACTTCTATTTGCTAATAACACATTGATATACTAGGGATACCTCGATGTACTAGGGATACTTCAATTTACTAGTAATAGTTCCATGTAGGGTAATACTACTAAATAATAATACCTCCATATACTGGGGGTACTTAAATTTAATAATAATACCTCCATGCACTGTAAAAATTTACATTTACTAGTAATATCTCCATGTACTGTGGATATTTCAATGTACTAGTAATGTCTCCATGTACAGGGATATTTCCATTTACTAGTAGTATCTCCATGTACTGTGGATACTTTTATTTACTAGTAACGCCTCTATTTGTTGGGGGCACTTCCATAAAACTACATCCACCTCTATTACTAGGGACACTTCCATTTACTAGTACTTTATCTACTGGAGTTACTTCCATGTACTAGTAATTCCTCCATGAACTGGGAATACTTCGATTTCTTAGTAATTCCTATATGTACTGGTAATACTTCTATTTAGTAATAGTACCACCCAGTACTGAGATTCTTCTACATGCTGCAGATAATTCCATACATTCAGAATACTTCCATTTGCTTATAATACTTCATTATACTGAGGATATACCTCCATATACTACGGATATGCCTATATACTAGTAATATATCTATGTAGGGGAATACTACTTAATAGTAATATCTCCATTACGGGGGATATTTCAAATTTACTAGTGATTTCTCCATGCACTGTGGATATTTCCATTGACTAGTAATATCCCCTTGTACTGGGGATACTTTTACTTATTAGTAATATCTCCATGTACTGTAGATATTTCCTCTCAATAGTAATACCCACACATAGAGTGGATATTTTCATTCACTGGTAATATCTCCAAGTACTGGGGATACTTCCATTTATTAGTAGTATCTCTATGTACTGGGGATACTTCTATTTACTAGCCATTTCCATGTACTAGTAATATCCCCACATACTGTAGTTATTCACACTTACTAGTGATACCTCCACATTCTGTGTATATCTCCATGTACTAGTAATAGCTACGTACTGTGGATATTTCCATCTACAGGTAATACCTCCATGCACTGGGGATACTTCCATGTATGGGGGATACTTCCATGTACTGTAGCCCCTTCCATGAATTGGGGATATACCCATATATTGGGGGTACTTCTATAAACAGGAGGATTTATTAGCAGCCCTTTTATTATCAGCAGCAGTTTGCAAGCAATGATTAATATCACCAGCAGATAACAAGCCCCTATAGTGTGGTGACTCTATACGTGACCAGCATGCAACTAGGACTCTTCTCCTTGTCTAGCAGAGGCCTCTTTTTTACAGCCTTCTAATTAAGTGGAAAAGGACAAATGCTGTGAGTTTAATTGTCAAGTGCAGAGCTGGAGAATGCCAGCCACAAGTATATTACAGACGAGAGGACGTGGCGAGCCTGGCATGTTATAGCCTTGTATAAAGGTCATTATACCATGCAGGACGGTGACACAGAAGCCGCATCTATGAATTACTGGATTTGTAGTGTCTGGAGCCAAACTGCAGCTAAAAATATCCCATTGATCTGCTGTATTTTTATTTAATCAATAACCAATGATTAGCATTATACAGGAGGCAGACACTTGGAAGGCTTGCAGAATGCATGAGGACATGCTGGAGATAGTGTATATGAATACCATGCTGCACTCTTATGGATAAGGTTATGACATTGTCTATGCATGTCATAGTGCATTGTTCTGTAGTCATAGTGCATTGTTCTGTAGTCATAGTGCATTGTTCTAGACGGCTCTTTTGTTCCCAACCATACAAGGTGCACAATCACCTTTCACACAATCATTTACCCTATGCATGCACATTATAGTCCACTATAGCAAGCTATAATATATGCAGATTAGCAGTCCACCACCATGCATGTTTCCACAACAAAAATGTTTCCACTGCAGTGCGATCTTTGCAAAACATCATCTCTCATAACAGCATAATTCATAATAAATACATTCTCTGGATTCTACATAGATTTCATTTTTATTACCACAACAGTCCAGAAGCAACCCCAGAACAATAGATGGGTGCAGTTCACCCACTGGCCACTAGAAGGCGCAGATAAACACACACAATTCTCATAAGAGGGAATCTAAAAATCAATTGAAAGCCCTGAGATTTTTTTTTTTCTCTTTTTGCTTTTTCTGGATGTTTTCCACACTGTAGCAAGAGTATAATATGGACATAATATACCGAATGACGAGATTATAAAGACGTGATGTTGAGTATTTTTAACTCTTTTATCTCCGAATATTAAAAAGCTGCTAAACTTGGAGACCAAATGCACTTGCTTGTATAGTGGCTTTTAGGTAGCCTGTTGTTCTCTACTGTATATCGAATACACGACTCTGCAGGCTATACAGAGGCTCAGTTCTATGCCTCTATTGGGGCAGTGAGTGGCAAGACCAAATATGACCATGCTCCTTTTCCTAGGTGGACTGATCTGCAAGAATGAGTCTAGTTTATGGGGTCCAAGTTCCATTTTTTGGAAAACCGTCATTAAGGCCTTATTCACACGGGCATATGCAATTTTGTCCCGTGAAATATTCAGCGTTTTTACTGCGCGCATATTAGGTGCACATACATTTTTTTTGCACGCGTATTCCATTCGTGTTCACTGCTTTTTATTCACACATGCAAAAAAAATGCAAGCGAGCCCAATTGATGTCAATATTTGTTTTTTCTACTATTAACATGTGTAAAACTGCAGCGAATATGCAAGCAACTGCTTCATTTGACATGATCCCATAGACTTTAATGGGCAATTTCAGTCCATGATAGGGACCAAAATAGGACATGCTGCAATTCTTTTCATATGCATAAAAAACTCAATGCTGAATACACCAAGTGCAAATCAAGGGGGTTTATATTGTTCATATTACATGCATAAAATATACCAGTGCGAATAAGCCCTAAGACAAGTCCAGATGCAGACATGGTCTCTGCAGTGGCACAGAGCAAGCACTGGGCACAGTGTATGGTGGTGCTAGAAGAAGCACTACTGCATCTTTGCTACTCACCTGCAAGCCTGAGAGCTGACATCCTCTGGAACTCCGGCTCCTGCAGCCATTTCCACATTCTTCTAAAAGTCTCCCTCCCAGATTTCAGTTTACTCCAAGGTTTAGGGTTCCTTAGCAGGTCTGATAGGGTACCCTGTGACCTACACAGAACCCTCTGGGCAAAGATAGCCTGGGGGATGCTGTACCTTTTCAGCTCTGCTGTAATTCTTTGAGCCACTTCTTTGGTATTAATTTCTTCCAATTGTCCAGAGTTACTGAGTTGGGATCCGGAGGAGGAGGGCGGCCTGTCACGGCTGGAAGTCAACACGGGCCCGTGGGATTGAGCGGGGTGACCGGTGTGGTGCATCCCATTGATGTGGGACATCATGGCAGAAGGTGGAGTGCCCAGACCCCTAGAGAGGTGCTGTTCCCCTCTTGCCAGCATGGCAGTGTGGGCATCAAAGTTTGGACTGAGCATTTTCTCATGGCCAGGTGGTCCATAGTTATGGAGACTTTGTTGGGTATTGTGGATGGAACCCAAACCATTGCCCAAAGGGCTGCCTGTCAAGGGGGATAAGCTTTGCCCCATGCCAGTCATGTCCTTGTAAGGGCTGTACAGGTTGTTCATGGCTGGGATCCCTCTATCATCCCTCATGAGGGTGAAGCTACCACTGACGTTGCCCGAAAGCCTCTGGTGGTGGTGGTGGTGATGATGGGCATGGTGATGGGGGTGATGGAATTTGTCAGACACAGTAGAGATAGGGGGCAAAGGCTGCAGTGGGGTTAAGGTGGTGTAGGTGCTGCTCATGCCCATCCCAGGGGGTGAGGAGTCACAGGGCATACTCATGGCATGGTGCAGAGGGATGGACAGCTCTGGCCGGTAGTCCCCAGCCCCGTCCAGGATGGAAGCCATGCTGGAGACCATTGCTGACCTGGAAGATGGGATAGTGAGGTCCTGGTGAATCCTTCGGTGATGGTGAGGGCTGTGGCTGCTCATCAGATCCTGCTCATGGCTGTTTCCACCATGCAAACTGCCAATACTGTCCATTGTCATCTCTGGGTTCATGGTGCAAGCATCCAGATCTTTGGTTAGGCATCTAAAGGCGTTATAGGCGGTCTTCATTCAGTCCATGGGTGGGTGTGGGGCAGTTTTTAAGGCCTCTGGGGTAGTTAGAGGGTGAGTGGGTGTCAGGGTGAGTGGGTGTCAGAGTGCAGTGCTGAGTGCAGGTTAGGGGGCAGGGGGTGAGTGTGTGTGTGCTGCTCAGCGAGCTCTATCAGACGGGCCAGTGCTGCTCCTGGCCATGTCCGAGCCCTCTCCTCCTCTTACGTCTTCTGTGTAGACAGCCGGAGCTGTCCAGAATGGGTTTGCTGAAAGCGCAACCTAGCCTGACTGAGGAGAGCCGCAGCGCCGCGACGGACAGGCCGCTACTCCAATCAGCGGGCACACTGACGCGCAGTGGGCCAATCAGCACGCGCCAGGGCGGGGCCTCCCCGTTTCAAGGCTGGTTGAGAGGTCCCTTAGCATTGCTCCAGTCGTATACAAGGGGAAGAAGCCAGGGAGGACTGCTTAAAGATGCAGTGTTCCTGTTTAAATGGAAGCAAGTGATTTGAAAGTGCACTTCTGTCTGCCATCCTCAGCCCACATCTTGTTGTCCTTAACAGTTTATTTACACAAATCATTTGGAAGATCTGCATGTCAAATGATATTGATTAGGGAGTGATTGTATGGAAATATTTAATGGAAGTAGTATCAAGCCATCGTTTATATATCCATCCATCCATTCATACATCCAACTGCACATCTATATATATCCATCCATCTAGAAATCTAGCTATCTCATATCAATCCATCCATCTAGAAATCTATCTCATATCAATCCATTCATCCATCTAGAAATCAATATATCTATCCACCTTTCTATATCACAGCCACACAGCTCTGCATACTTGGATAGGTCATTGTCACATATAGTTCTGCCAGTAAGTCTTGTCCATGTATGCTGTATATGAAGGGCTCTATTATTTTGTGTGTCCCTATTATAATAGTTAATCACTGGCAATGTCCAAGTTCTCTGTAGCCATTGTCTTTTGCACCCCAGATTCTAGTAAGGGGGTACAGACAACATTTCTGCAGTAGACAATACTTTAGAAAAGCACCTCATTCACATGGTAAAGCTCTCAGTATGGAGCAGGACACAGGAGCAATTTGGTGCATTGAGTAAGAGAAAGGCACACGAGTTGGGATGAGGGGACAATAGGACCTGCTCAGAAGCTCAGGCTTTGGAAGTGACAGAGGCTTCCCGAGCAGGTTGGTGTCCCCCCATTCTGGAGATTTGGGCTGGCTGAGGTTGCGCAGATGTTGCCTTTGTTTAAAGGCACAGTAATTAAGCAAAGGGTGGACAGAAGTTTGAAAAGCGTGACCTATTTTCTTTTGATCAGCTGTCAAAGGAAGAGCAGGGGGTATCCTTAATACAGCCCCCTCTGACCACTTCCAGCTGTTATAGAAAACTTGGGCAAGGAAAGAAGGAAACTGCAAAACCTCCAAACCACTGTCAGCCCATACAATGCATTGTGAAGGGGGCATGTGTGCAGGGGGCACCCTGATACTGTATACAAGGGCAACGGCCACAACGAGGAGCAGCATCTGATGGAAAAGTGTCTGCAGATACCAAATATACAGTATAAACCAGCAGCAAGTACAGTGCTGCATAAATACAGGTGCATCCTGTATACCTACCTATTACTGTAAATGGGGAAAAATTAATGGACACATACATATATACACAAAAATACATTCTTCTATATCTATCTTATAAGAATATCTATCAATGTATTTATCTACCTATATACTGTATCTACAGTACCTATCCATACATGCATCTATCTAATTTATAGCTATATCTCTTTGTCTATATGAGCTATCTATCTATCTATCTATTTATCTTGCATTACACACACAGAAAGATAGAAATAATGTTAACTGCAACTTAGAAATACAATATAATGTACATACCATAACTTAACTATGCCAATAAAATAGATATATATTTAGTAGAAAACCGTAAAACAAACAGTGTTATGTGCAACAATATCCTGTACAGCAATTGATCAAGCTTTTACCATCCATACGAATTCTATGCTTCTTGGCAATCCACTAAAATATTGAGAGATAGACAGATAGATAGATTGATAGATAGATAGATAGTCCCTTCATTGGATCCTAATTGCTGATCTAATAAAGGGACTTCATAAGATGATCAGGAGTATCTATCTATCTATCTATCTATCTATCTATCTATCTATCTATCTCATATCTATCCCATATCTATCTATCTATCTATCTATCTATCTATCTATCTATCTATCTATCTATCTATCTATCTATCTCATATCTATCTATCTATCTTTATCCATGCACACACGCACATGTATATAGCATTTTTATCTATCTCATATCTGTCTATCTATTTTTATACATCCATATCATATTACATATTCATTACTTTTTCAGTATTCTCTGTGTTCCTCCATACATCATTCCTATTCCACTACTTCATATTACAGAAGACTAATTAAAAACCTGTGTGTCCTAGAAACGTTCTAAATAATTAAATACACAGTTAGGTGCAATAGTAAATCCACACAGGAGAAAGCAAGGGAGACCTTACAGACCTGTAATATTTCACGGTGTGAAATGAACTCTATCTATCTATCTGTATATATATATATATATATATATATATATATATATATGTATATATATATACACATATATGTGTATATATATATATACATATATGTGTATATATATTGTATATATTTGGTAAGATAGTCATTTACAACACACGATTATACAGTCAGCTCCCTGGTAGCACTATCAACAATTATTGATTCACCTACTTAAAATGTAGCCAATGGCCACTCAATGAGCTTTTCTTGCTGCAGAACAAACACAATGGAAATATTGTAAGACAGTTGTTTATACTTATTTACACAACACAATTAGCAAAAAAATTGTAAATACAAAAATAAACTCAAAATATGGTAAAATAGAAAGTCCCTACTGGCTATAACTAAGTAAATAAATCAATGAATAAATGTAAGCTGTAAATAAATTATTAAATAAATACGTAAAAAGAATAAAAATATCAATTGTTTTTTTAACATTGTTTTTCTTTTACTTTTAATAAAACTGAAGAAATAAATAATTTCTTTCTCTCTATATTTTTTTCCATTTTATCAGGACTGAGGGGACGTACAACCTCAATAAAGTTTATTCTGAAAGTAAATGCAGGAGACAAAGTAGTTTTTAGGCTTAAACTATTTTATTTCTGTATCCCCCCCAAAACCATCTGGCCTGTGAGTAGAAGCTATTGATCAGCAGCAGAATGTGTGCAGTGCAGACCCCATGCTAATCTATAGCGTTGCTGACAATCAGCATAGGCGGTGGGTTACATCTGTCTGTGCATCTCCAGGCGGCTGCACCGTACACATAATATATGTCACCTTCCCGCTTCTGGTAAGTCCTCTCCACCTTCATAGGTTGCAGTTGGAATTGTTGCATCGCATTGTATTTGTAATATTTTTAAGGAAAATGAGAATGCTGCCTTGTGCATGGAAATATGGCATGTGGAAGGCCTCAGGCGCATGTAATAAGCTGACTATAATTGCAGAACCGAACGGCCACCTCTGTAAATGGGGCAGCAATAATAGACGATAAGATATATACTACCGGTAGGAATAAGTAATTACGGTCAAGCAATGTATGTGACTATAAAGGTAATACATTGGAATAGAGATAGATAGATAGATAGATAGATAGATAGATAGATAGATAGATAGATAGATAGATTGATAGATAGATAGATAGATAATGTATTACTATTAGGATATCCCTTTTTGCACAGCCCTAGTCTGCACTTTTGAAGAGCTGCAGTACAAGGACCCCAAACCCCTTCTATAAGCAAATGATCCCCACAGCCTCTACTAACAAGGTGTGTGTTTTGGGGTGTTGCAACATCAACTTGAAAGGATACTATTACTGACTCCAATGCTGGAGTACCATCACAGTTTCTAGAGGTAAGTAGCCCCCACATGGTTTATTACCGTCTCCACGTTTCGAGGCACTGTGGTTACGGGCTTTACTACGAGATATACCAGTTTCTTCTTAGAGGTGCTAATTATCGGGATACCCCGATTTTTACTTGTAGGTTTGCTATTGCCTTTCTTCTTCTGGGATGTCTAATGCTCCAATATTGGGGTTTCCCAGTATCTACTAGTGTTCCTGTGCAGTCCCATTATAGTGGTATCCTAAAAAGTGTCTACTATTAGTTTTTTATTATTGGGATGGCTTAGTATCTACTTGTACAGTACGGCACATTTATTATTAGAGCTCTACTGTTGGGATATAAAAAGTTTTACTTCTAAGTTTGCAGTAAAACAAGAGCCCCATTTTTGTGGTATCTAGTGTCTACTAGTCGGTTTACTATTAGATTTTCACGTTTGGGATATCTTAACCTCATACTGTACACTTTTTGGGTACATTTACCTTATCAGCAGAGTCTGGAACCTTTGACTCCCCTGCAGGTTGTCCCTGTCACACAGGAAGGACATCAGCAACATTTTCTGAGTAATGTTAAATACTCTTGTATAAAAAACACAACAGTATTATAGAGGTGACACCTTTATTGGCTACTAAGAAAAACTATATATGCACGTCTTCAAAGCTGCTAAATGTTCTTTCATCAGACTATAGCCTGGTAAGCCTGATGAAGGTATTTAGTAGACTATAAAACTAGTATATAATTGTTCTGGTTAGCCAATAAAAGTATCACCTGTATAATACTTTTGTCTTTGTTATACAAGTGTATTTAACAATACTGTGATTTGTTTTCTGGCTAACACAATACCACTCTATTTTTGCTGTACATCCTGCAAAAGAGATTTACAAGCTAAATATTATTTCTGTGTATCTTATCTAAAGTGACAAGAACTCATCCCATTACCTGCTGCTACAACTTACTGTGACTATGGAAAATGCAAATTATCTATCTATCTATCTATCTATCTATCTATCTATCTATCTATCTATCTATCTATCTATCTATCTATCTATCTATCTATCTATCTATCTATCTATCTATCTATCTTATTGTATACAACAGTATATAGCTGCTCCTTCTGAAAACTGCACAGAAGAGTCTCCAATAACTTTTTCTACCCCAGGATCAGTGAAGATTTTGGCTTCAGTATGCTCTTTGGGTTAACCCTTTGCAGGCTGTGCTGTGCGAGAAAGCTCCCCTGCCCCTCAGTTCAATGGGTTATTATAGTTGGTAACTGCAGTCAGGACAGGAGGCACAATCCGGCGTGAGGTGTCTTTGTTCGGCTTAATTTAAGCGTGAAATCTTCTTGTGACTGACTAAAGACAGGACAAAGTTACAGCTGAAGGAAGAAAAAAAAAGACACTGAATGTCGCTGAAAGGGCGCAGATTGAGAAGATGTTACAGGATGCCCCCAAACCATATCCTTTAGTGTCTCTATCTATCTATCTATCTATCTATCTATCTATCTATCTATCTATCTATCTATCTATCTATCTATCTATCTATCTATCTACCTATCTATCTATTATATATATATATGTGTGTATATATATATATATATATATATATATATATATATATATATATGTATATATATATATATACACACACATATGCATAGAATACAACTGTTTTAAGCAGGTCTGTACACAAGGCTACAGAGTGTGAATTTCTTTTCAAATATGGAAGACATCCGATTGGCTTTAAATTTGTTCTGCAGCAGGACAAGTACACCAAAATACTGCCAACGCCATTAGGAACTTTCTCCAGCATAAAGAGGAACAATGAGACCTGGAAGTGATGATTTGTCCCCACAGAGTCCTGATCTCAACATCATCCAGTCTGTCGTGGATTACATGAGGAGACAGAAGGATTTGAGCAAGCCTACATCCACAGAAGAGCTGTGCAGTTCTCCAAAATGTTTGGAACAACCTTCCTGCTGAGTTCCTTCAAAAACAGTGTACAAGTGTATCTAGAAGAACTGATACTGTTTTGAAGACAAAGGGCAGTCACTCCAAATACTGATGTGATTTACATTTCTTTGTTCATTCTCTTTGCATTTTAATTGACAAAAATAAACTATTAATTAACACTTTGATTTTTTTTAAAGCATTCTTACTTTGCAGCATTTTCTCCCACACCTGCCTAAACCGTTTATACAGTAGAGTATATATTTATATGCTGTATATATGGAAAGTGAAACTGCTTCCTTTTTTACGGTATTTGCAATCTGCATATGAAAGTGAAATTGCACTAAAGCTAAAAGTTTGGGCAATTGGCAGGAGGTGGGAGGTTGATATAGTATCATCAAGTCCTAGGAAATGTAACCTATTATATGAAATGTATCCTATTATATTATAATTGAATTTAGGTTGTGCTTAAATATGTAATAGTATTATGCTTTACCTTTTGAATATTTGGACCCAAAATTGCAAACACTGATTAGTATCTTTATTATTGTCAGTCGATACTCATTGCTTTTCTATGTATTTTTAGTATATATATGTATATGAATGACGTTTATTTTCTATTGATGCAAAATTCTACTGTTCTGTATATTTTCATGGAAGTGGCATAAAATTAATACTATATATATATATATATATATATATATATATATATATATATATATATATATCATTTATTTTATGTAAAGAACAGAATAGTTTTCCATCCATAGAAAGATGAACATCATCCAAATACATTTTATTGAAATTTTACACACACACACAGAGTATAGTCATTTCTTTTAGGCAACTTGCATGAAAGGAATAACGAACAGTTGAATTTTTCATCAAAAGAAAAGTGAGTTTCATCCAAATCCTACTGAACTGCAAGGTTTCTGTCCTTTCTGTTCAGCATCTGCATGTTCAGATGAATACTTAGTGTAGTATATGATAGTTATACATGTTATACACTATATCAATAGTAACTACTGTAAAATAGAAAAAAATAGTAACAATGTACTGGATGAATATAGATTATTGCACGGCACTCGGGTCTAATAATAGTGACATTAGAAGCTTATTCTATGCAACTGTACTAATGGCACTGCAGAAACTCCACTGATTTTATTAGTTACCATTTTTTGTATTGATTAATTTTATGATTTTATAAGTATTTTCATATTTGTATATATTTTATTTATTGATTTTATTCATTTAGATTTTTCTATCACAAAATCAGTATAACAATTATAGTAAACTGAATAAATATAGATCAACAGATATATTCATTATGTTATGTTTTATTTTATGTTTTAGCTCACACAAAGTATACAAAAAAACTGTGAATGTAGTAGATCGCACATTATTAATATTCTTTTTCAGGGTTCTGCTGCTTAGATGTAATTAGTCACTGATAAATTAGGCAGCTGTAATAGTGAAAATTCAGCAAATCAGTATCGATTTTTAACTCTTCAGCTGCCGGGGTGTAGGGTAATGATTAACTTCAGGTTGTTGTGACTCCTCTCATTGCTTTGTCCACCCCGGTATATGCGGGAGACGCTCATGTTCTCTGGATACAAACTGTATCCCCAGCCAGACCCCTGGGCTTCTAGGGGGGTTTACAGTTGAGGTAACACGCAAATTATGTTCCGAGGGTGCAAGGATACTAACAAAACTGCTGCTTGCTAGTAAGATATACAGTAGAGTCGAGATCTATAGTCAAATATCTGCTTTTACACTTCATTTCCAGAATTGTGTTAAATTAGTGTTAGTTCTATTTGTTTTGTATTAATTAGTATAGTTTTTGTTATTTCTACATGTAATATATTTGAAAAAGGAGCAGAGAATTGTAGCATTGTAATATATTAGGTATCTTATGATGTGCATTGTGTCTCATTATTGCCTGATACGCTTGTATTAATATATATTTGGTCATTGTATTATATTTCTAAAGATATATATGAAACAGGGTATATATATATATATGTGTGTGTGTGTGTAAAATGTGTGTGTAGTGTTACCAGTGTTAGTGTAAATACATGCTACATGTTAATAAGATTTGGTAATTAAAGTAGAAAAGTAAATACATGCATTAGCATACATTAATACATACTATATGATTGTATAAGTAATATTATAGGCAGTATTTTATATATGTATGTATGTATATATACATACATACATATATAAGGACTTCTAGCTTGAGCCATACAATTGAGTTTGACATTTGAAGAAAAAAAAAGAACAGCATAAAAATATTATATAAGAAGTTATGATAAACTAAAATGGATACAAATAGCAGCCTGCACAGTATTATTTAAGAAATAATTTATAAACAGCAGTTTTACGCGTGCACATGCACAAAGATGCGCACACGCACAAAGACACGCACACGCACAAAGACACGCACACACACAGACATCTACCATTGCTGAATTCCAGGTATTCTGTATACATTGTGCTACTTCTTGTTGTTGTGGTTTGTCCCTAAGAGAGTGATGGGACTTCCATGATGTCTCCCTAATAGATCTGTTTGGTAAGTTACCCCAACCCCATGGCAGGACAAAATGAGAGATTGATTTATTGACAGTTTTTGGGATCTTTCACATGGGACCAGAGTTACGCTGCAGGTCAAAGCCAAATCCGCAGGTATAAGGGCAGCTTCACACTAGCGTTTGCTCGTAAAAGAGGTTTGGAGAGGGCTATAATCAGAGTTTTGCGTGTGTGTTTGCGCATATTACTGTCATTTTTGCGCACGTAGAACCAATTCACACATGCGAGGGACACACCCTTTATGTGGAATTGAATAGCTATTAAAGCCTAATAAGGGCTAGCTGTCTTCTTTACCTGCGTTTTGCAGTGTTTCACCCTTTCTTTTGCGTATTAGCACACCTGCCAGACTTCTATGTTAGATATAAATAGATATATGAGATAGATAGATAAATAGATATGAGATAGATGATCGATAGATAGATGAGATAGATATGACATATATAGATATGGGATAGATAGAAATGAGACAGATAGATAGATATGGGACAGATAGATAGATGCCAATTGAGCTATCAGTATTAATATCGGATGAGATCAGAGTGCCTGAGGAAAACAACAAAGCCTAACGGAAATATAGTAGAACATACTGTATAAGGGCTCTTTCACACGAGCATAGGCGTTTTTACGTTTTCATGTATATGCAGTTTATTGGCATGAGTGGACGTTTTTCATCGTTCACGGCCAGCGTTTTCTATCCCATTCACACGACCGTAAGCATCGTTTTAAGTGAAAAAATACGTTGCACCCCGGAAAACCCTCGCTCTGCAAAAATCCTTGTGATGCCTATATAGAGTCACCCTTAAGCTTTTCGCAGCATTGGACGCTGCTGAAATGCCTCCCCTCCCCATTTTTATTTTTTTTCCAGCTCCAATAGAAGTCTATGGGAGCCGCCGACGTATATCTGACAAAAGATAGATGAGATAGATAGATAGATAGATAGATGAGATAGACAGATAGATAAGATGGATAGATAGATGCCAATTGAGTACGGGCGCAACGATTTTCGGTCGGCTGTTTCATGGCCACAGGGCAGCCAAAAATCGCGTGAACGAGAGGCAGCCATGACCAAGTCATGGCTGCAACTCTAGTTTTAACGCCCACTCAGACGGCCGAGGCTGTGCCGCATTTACGCCGCAGCCCCTGGATATCGCCGGCCAGAAGGGGGGAGTTTAGCTCTGCTTAGCAGAGCTAGTCGCTCCCCATCTGCGCTTCAGCCTATGGGAGCTGCCGGCAAGGGGGAGGGGGGCTATTTTTTCCGGCCGGACGTTTTTACGCATCGGGAATACGCCCATCTGAACTGATGCATTGGAAACCAATGCATTAGATGGGTAGCGTACATCGGCTGGATGTGAAAACATGGCCGATATACGCTCGTGTGAAAAAGCCCTAAGGACCATACAATTTTTTCTGCAAGGTAACAAGTCACCATTAAGACGAACCTGTATGTATGGAATCTTAATACAACACATGAAATCCCCTATTACAAACCTGGAGATCCATATTACAGACCTGGAGTCCTTTATTCTGGTTGCAATAAATTTTGTCCTCATTGGTTCCTTATTGATATTTAAGAAAAGAGCTCAGTATAGGGAAAAGTGGCTTTATGGGTACCGTAGTAGGGATCTGTACATCTTGGATCCATAATGCAGTAATGTGTATACCATTTTACATCAGCTGAATTCTCTGATGCATCAAGTGCCAATTGATACACATGTTGATTGGTGTTCTGTTCTTTTAATTTTCTTTCACATGGGTTGTGAATCAGCTTAAAGGGCTTGTCCCACTCCTTGCTGTTTTGCTGCAGGAAGTAGACAGCTCCATACATTGCTCAGTGACCCAAGTTGTTACTACAGGCTGAGTCCCATTCGCATTAATAGGATTCAGCCTGCAGTACCAACACGGGCCACTATGCAATATACAGTGCTGTCTGATTCCTGCAGCAAAACAGCTGGAAGTAGGATAACCTCCTAACATTATTCATATGGGCTGGCTATGCAACTCTTTGTTCACATGGGGAATGGTACAGAAATGTACAGAAGACCAGCAAGCATTTTTATGCTTGCTGAAAAACACAAACAAACTAGCATTTGCTCCTTCATTAGCTGACAGGTGGCAGTTTTACATGGCCCAGTTGCTGGGTGAATGAAAGACCTTAATTCTAAGGCTCCACGTTGATAATTTACTCACGTTTATTGTAGCGCATATCTAGATGTAGATGTTCGTCCTGACGTTTTGCGAGGCCTTATTTTAACGCCGTCGGCGCTATCAGGGGAAACAGGCCCGCTCCTTCCGCCTTCCTGGAACCGTGGCTCGGCCCGGAGGGCCCAGGATTACCCTCATGCCGGATCTCACGACCTGCATTTACACTCGGCTTTTCCCCAGCCGCTGCAGCTCCCGCCCCCCTGGCCGGCGCCTGGAGCGTTTGGACTTTGTCATTTTTCTTCCCAAGACTCGTCTCTGCCAACTACCGTGGACTTCAGCAGGGGCCGCCTGCTCGGGCTGTGCCCGGCCTCCTGGGGGTCCCGCCTGCCCGCGCAGGCAGCTAGGACAGGGTTTTCAGCAAAGGCTGGGAGGCGCTCTCAGGGGGGTGTCCGCAGCCCCCCAGGTGGCTTCGTACACCTCTTGAACGTGGTGCCCGGCCGCTCGGAGAGCAGGGTCTGCCCGGGCAGCCAGCCTGTCGGCCCCGCGGCCTGGACAGGCGGAGTGGGGACAAGCCTAGGCTACTGGCAGGATCAATCGGGTAGCCGCCGTGGGGAACAACGGGGACGTCTATATTCCTAAGGGGTAACATGAAGACGCATTTTGTAATCAATGTAATTTTTTTTTGCAATAATAATCACAAAAGTACAATTTTTCTCCGATTGTGCATGTGATATTATGTTACGATGATTTTATACAAGTTCACTGTCCATTTTAGATCTGCCTCCTGGGATCTCCGCTGATCAGCTGTTCACCAGACCACTGTGCTCATGCACTGAGTTGATTTCAGCAAGAAGCAGACAGCTCCATTCTCACTGTAGTGGCAAGACTTGGTATTACAGGTCATTCACTTCAATACCTGCAATACCATGACTGGCCACTGCAGTGGGAACAGAGCTGTCTGCTTAGTGCAGAAATTAGTTCAGTAACAGGCCTGGTGAACAACTGGTTGGCGAGGGTCTCAGGTGGCAGATCCCTGCCCACTCTATTATTCATAGTCTATCCTGTGGAGAGAACATCAGTTCTTTAGAGAAGGGCAACCCCTTTAAATTTCAAAAAAATCTGATATAAAACAGTGTAACACATGGCTTGAGATAAGTTGCCATGGAGCCCTGGCTTAAAGGGATTGTCCGCGTTGTAGGTTCTGTGTTAAGGTAGCCTAATGGGGTTGATTTGAAAAACAGTGCCACCCCTATCTCCAGGTTGGGTGTGGTAATGCAGCCCAGCCACATTCACTTCAATAGATCCGAGTTGCAATTTTAGACATAACCTTTGGTCACCTGTGGCACTGTTTTTGGAAGAAAGCAGCCATGGTTTTCAAATTCTATGCAACTCTTCTAGTATGACTGCATTTTAGGGATCTATGGTGATGGATGTGGTTTCAATGGAATTACAAGTTGGTTCTGCGGTTGTAATACTGTGAGGGTATATCTAAACTTGGACTTTGATAATAATTTTGGACTTTGATTTGAACTTGAACTTTGATAAAAACATTGGACTTTGATATGCTAAAGACTTTACAGTTAAGAAAAAGAAAAATGGACTAAAAAGGGACGGCGTATGGTGAACAGTCAACAGAACTTGCTTACCATAGTCCCTGTGCCCCACGTTGGGCGCCATTTATGAGGGTTAAAATTTCTAAGTGCAACACCAATCGGGCCCACCCCACTTGCCCCGTTGCCGGCCGTAAGAAGAGACACCACACACAGGAGTCTGGTCTAGCTCCTCACACGGGAGAAAAAACTGCGCACTTTATTACAGATTACATGAGATCTTATACCCTCTGCCCTCTCACCACCAAGGGGTGATGGGCTTATAACCATATATGGGCAGTCCGGTTTTCTGGCCTGAGACAGTGAAAATTATGTACATTTGAACATCTTGATATCTTGTTCCAGCGCTTCTGGGAAATCGGCCAAGTACATGCGGCCTTGTGTCTGGTTCTTCTTCTCTGAATTTAAGATACATCTCTTGCAAAACCTTGGGATATCTGATGTAAGGCGACATTTAAGTTTTTTTCATTTGGAATTGAATAAAACTTGCATACAGGTATAAAAGCATAAAAAACACATATGGCAATATATATATATACCCTCACAATACGAATGCTAAAATGTGTTGAATAAGAAGCCTAAGAGCTCTAAAAGTTAGCATAGTGCCCTAAAGCAAAACTTGGAACGGGGCCCACCTCCAGCTTGGCACTCCCTAGGCATTTTCCCCTCTTCCTTTGTCTCCATTGATCTGCATTCAACTGTCCACCTTGCTTGTCATTGGTTGCTGGGCCCTTTAGCTCCGGGGCCCCATAGGATCTGCTGGTACTTACAGTTTGTGCTGCCAGATATGACGGAAATGTGCTGCACGTTTTTACAATAATGTTGTGATGCACCAGATACAGCGTGTCATCCACATAACATTCTACATACGTGACCCCCAAAAGTAAGAATAAAACCTAAAGGAGAACACGTATGAAAGTGTCGTCCTGCGGGAACGCTCAAGGTTGCTAGGTAACAGGCTGTCAGAATGGTCTGCATTTAATATATGAGTTCCTGCAGCAGAATTCTGACATCCATCCTTGAGAGAACAGGGCGCAGGGATGGCAAGGATGGCCCAGTGCAAGAACAGTACATGGACCCAGGGGTGCCCCAAGACTCTATGCTGCCTGAGGCAAAGAAAGAAATGGCGCCCTTCTGGCAAAAAAAAAAAATCCCTCACATTACAGGAATTGAAAGTGATAAAACGCAACATACCCAACACATGTGAACCATGAAGACTTGTCTGCAGTGACAGAGTAAGACAGGGCTCACATGAGCGGGTCGAATTCCATATGCAGGAGGGCCACAGCGCATTCTATCTGTGAACCTGGCCAGTGACCCTGCGTAGGCAAGTAACTGTACTGTGGATGACCGCGGAGGTACGCACTACAGTTTTTTTTTGTTTGTATTTCCCACACCATTGATTAGCGATGACACGCAATGTCAATTGCATAGGGGTTGTGTGTCGCACGCATCCATTGACATCAATGGAGGCCATCTGCGCAGAATCCACGGTGAATTGAATATGCTGTGATTTTTCTTCCGCTTGTGGAATAGGCAATTCGCACCTGCGGGTGTGAAGGAAATGCCTTTCAATGTCTGTGTTTTACCACGGATCGTCTACTCGGACAGTGATCGCAGGATTCGTTACTCAAATCTGGTTATGTGAGACCGGCCTAATAGTGCCACAAATAGTGGAGCCAATAGTAATAGTGACTCCAATAGTAATACCTGATTAGTGGTCTCAATAGTCATAGTGACCCTTGTACTGGTCCCAGTAGTAATATTGACCACAGAAGGGGCCCCAGTGGTAATAGTGACCCCCATAGTGGCCTAATATTAATAATGACCTCCATAGTGATCCCAGTATTAATAGTTGCCCCACTATTAAAAGAGATGCCCATAGTGGCCCTAAAATTATTAGTGCTCCCTATAGTGGCCACAGTAGTAAAAGTGTTCCAGTTAGTGGCCCCAGTAGTATTAGTAACCCCCATAGTGGTTCCAGTAAAAATAGTGTCCCCCATAGTGGCCTCAGTATTAATAGTGTTCCCCATATTGGCCCTGGTAGTAATAGTTATCCTCATAGTGGCCCCAGTAATAATTGTAACTCCCATAGTGGCCTCAGTAGTAATAGGGTCCCCCATAGTGGCTGCAGTAGTACCGCAAGAGTTACACCATAGTTGGTCCAGTAATAATAGTGTATCCTCTATTGGCCCCAGTAGTAGTAAGGGACCCCCATAGTGACCCGTATAATGGGTTCAGTAGTAATAGTGTCCCTATATTCGCTGCAGTTGTAATAGTGATGCCCATAGTGGCCCTGGTATTATTTTGTGTCCCCCATAGTAGCCGCAGTTAATATTGCCCCTATTCGCATCTTCTCCTAATAGAGTCTGAATGAGCGTGTATAAAGGCCCGCTAGACGACTGCTGATCTTGTTGATTGGATTGATTGGAGCAAATTGCTTTATGTTAAAAGACCTTTACAAGCAACCCAATAGACAGCAGGAAGTTGTTTTCTAGTGGGACCATGGACAGCTGTGCAGTTAGCTGTGTCTGCCCTAGATATTCTTTAAATATGTGTTTCATTTTTAAGATGGTGCTTCATCCAGATAGATAGATATGAGATAGATAGATAGATAGATAGATAGGAGATGAGATAGATAGATAGATAGATAGATAGATAGATAGATAGATAGATAGGAGATGAGATAGATAGATAGTCAGATATGAGATAGATAGAAGATAGATAGATAGATAGATATGAGAGAGATATATAAGATAGATAGATAGATAGATAGGAGATGAGATAGATAGTCAGTTAGATATAAGATAGATAGAAGATAGATAGATAGATAGATAGATAGGAGATAGATAGATAGATAGATAGATAGATATGAGAGAGAGAGAGAGATAAGATAGATAGATAGATAGATAGAGAGAGAGATAGGAGATAGATAGATAGATAGATAGATAGATAGATAGATAGATAGATAGGAGATAGATAGATAGATATGAGAGAGAGATATATAAGATAGATAGATAGATAGATAGGAGATAGATAGATAGATAGATAGATATGAGAGAGAGAGAGAGATAAGATAGATAGATAGATAGATAGAGACATTTCTCAAATTCATTTAAAACAATAAACTCATTTAGAAATCGATGGCAGCAACACATCTCACAAAATTTGGGCAGGGCTGTGTCTACCGTTGTGAGGCATCCCCTCTTCTTTTTACAACAGTCTGTAAGTGTCATGGAAGTGAGGAGAACAATTGCTGGAGTTTTTGGAGAGGAATGTTGTCCCATTTTTTGTCTGATGTAGGATTCTAGTTTCTCAGCAGTCCTGGGTCGTCTTTGCTGGATTTTTCGTTCCATAATACACCACATGGTTTCTATCAGTGAAGGGTCTGGATGGGAGCATATGTTTTTAAAAACCTCTATATACGGCTCAGCATTGATGGAGCCTTTTAAGAATATGTAAGCTGTCACCTGCCATAGGCACTAATGCAACCCCATACCATCAAAGATGTAGGCTTTTGAACTGTGTGCTGATAACAAGCTGGATGGTTCTTCTCCTCTTGAGTCCACAAGGCACACCATGCGTGGTTTCCAAAAAGAATTTGAAATTTTGTATCATCTGACCAGAGAACGGTTTTTCGTTTTGCCTCAATCCATTTTAAATGAGCTTTGGCCCAGAGAAGACGCCAACATTTCTGGATTGTGCTGATATATGAATTCTTCTTTGCACGATAGCACTTTAACTTACATTTGTGGATTACATGGAAAACCATGTTCACAGACAATGATTTCTGGAAGTATTCCTGAGCCCATGCAGTGATTTGGATTACAGAATCATGCTTTTAAAGCAGTGCCTCCTGAGGGCCTGTAGATCTCCAGCATCCAATATTGACTGTTGGTCTTGTCCCTTGTGCACATGATTTTCTCCACATTCTCTGAGTCTTCTGATATTATGTACTGTAGATGGTGGGGTATTCAAAGCCTTCACAATTTTACACGGAGGAACATTTTTCAGAATTTGTACCAAACTTTTTAGCCGCAGTTTTCCACAGATTGGTGAACCTCTGACCATCTTTGCTTCTGAGAGACTCTGC